>NC_037679.1:81883518-81935385 GCF_003255815.1 Theropithecus gelada | reverse complement strand
CCTCCCCCCCGCCTGGGGCAAAGAGCCAAACCCCTTCCCCAAAAAAAAAAAAAAAAAAAAAAAATGTTATACTGGCTGGGTCCGCGGTGGTTCATGCCTGTAATCCCAGCACTTTGGGAGGTCGAGGTGGGTGGATCACCTGAGGTCAGGAGTTCAAGACCAGCCTGGCTAACATAATGAAATCCCGTCTCTACTAAAAATACAAAAAATTGACCTGGCGTGGTGGTGGACACCTGTACTTCCAGATATTTGGGAGGCTGAGGCCCAATAATCACTTGAACCCAGGAGGAGGTTGCAGTGAGCCGAAATCGCACTACTGCACTTCAGCCTGGTCAACAAGAGTGAAACTCTGTCTCATAAAAACAAAAAATACTATTACAGGCATTCTTTTTAAAATTTTATTTTTATTTTTATTAAAATTAATAATTTTTTTTTCTTTTAGAGGCAAGGTCTTACTCTAATGCCCAGGCCGGTCTCAAATTTTTGGGCTTTAGCAATCCTCCCGCCTCAGCCTGCTGGGATTACAGGTGCAAGCCACCAGGCCCAACCAAAAAAAAACGTTATTTTTAGAGATAGAGTCTCAATTTGTTGCCCAGATTGGACCTGAATTGCTGGGCTCGAAAGATCCTCCTACTCCAGCCTTCTGAGTAGCTGGGACTACAGGCATGTGCCACACACCGAGACTTTATTGAACTTTTTTTGAGATGGGGTCTTGCTCTGTCTCCCAGGCTAGAGAGCAGGGGCACAGTCTTGTCTCACTGGAACCTCCACCTCCCAGGTTCAAGCCATTCTCCTACCTCAGTCTCCTAAATAGCTGGGATTAAAGTAACCCGCCACCACATCTGGCTAATTTTTGTATTTTTATAGAGATGGGGTTTCACCATGTTGGCCAGGCTGGTCTTGAACTCCTGACCTCAGGTGATCCACCCGCCTTGGCCTCTCAAAGTGCTGAGATTACAGGTGTGAGCCACTGCGCCCAGCCTACTCACCTTTTTTATTTTCTTTTGAGACGGAGTCTTGCTCTGTGGCCCAAGCTGGAGTGCAGTGGCACGATCTTGGCTCACTGCAACCTCCGCCTCCTGGATTCAAGCAATTCTCCTTCCTTAGCCTCCCAAGTAGCTGGGATTACAGGCATGCGCCACCATGCCTGGCTAATTTTTTGTAATTTTAATAGAGATGGGGTTTCACCATGTTGGTCAGGCTGGTGTTGAACTCCTGACCTGAGTTGATCCACCCGCCTCAGCCTCTTGAAGTGCTGGGATTACAGGTGTGAGCCATCACGCCCAACCTTAACTTTTTATTATGAGAAATATATACAAGCAGAGAGAACAGGACAACGAATGTCCATGTTCCCTCCATCCAACTACAACAGTCAAAAACTTATAACCTCTCTTTTTCTATTTCTACCAGACTACTTTGAAGTAAGTTTGAAATGTTATATAATTTCATCTATATGTATTCAGTATTTATTTATAAAAGATAAGGACTCTTTCTTTAAACATAACCAAAATATCAGTATCTCACCTAACATAAGTAACAATAATTCCTTAATATATACAATTAGCCAATTAGTGTTCACATTTCCATGAATGTCTCCAACTTTTTTTTTTTTTTTTTTTTTGAGACAGAGTCTCGCTCTGTCACCCAGGCTGGAGTGCAGTGGCACAATTTCAGCTCACTGCAGCCTCCACCTCCCAGTTTCAAGTGATTCTCCTGCCTCAGCCTCCTGAGTAGGTGGGACTTACAGGCGTGTACCACCACATCCAGCTAATTTTTGTATTTTTAGTAGAGACAGGATTTTACCATGTTGGCCAGATGGTCTGATCTCTTGACCTCATGATCCACCTGCCTCAGCCTCCCAAAGTGCTGGGACTACAGGCATGAGCCACCACGCCCAGCCCATGTCTCCAACTTTTTAACATTTGGAGTTAACTGAGTCACAGTACAGACAATTGGTTGATCGATCTCTTAAATATCTTTGAATCTATAGCTCCCCCTTTTAATTTTTCTTGCATTTTATATAAAGAAGAAACCATTATTTGCTATTTTCTTCTCTTTTTTTTTTTTTTTTTGAGACAAGGTCTTGCTCTGTTACCCAGGCTGGAGTGCAATGGCGTGATCTTGGCTCACTGCAACCTCTGCCTCCCCAATTCAAGCAGTCCTCCCACCTCAGCCTCCCAGGTAGCTGCGACTATAGGCATGTACCACCATATCCAGCTGATTTTTGTGTTTTTAGGAGAGAAAGGGTTTCACCATGTTGGTCAGGCTGGTCTCAAACTCCTGACCTAACGTGATTCGCCCACCTTGGCCTCCCAGAGTGCAGGGGTTACAGGCATGAGCCACTATGCCCAGCCTGCAATTTTTAAGTCATTTTGAAATGGCAAAAACTTCCCCATCAGAGCTCGTGTCTGGTCCGTGTGACACCTGGGTCACTGTGTGAGGCAATCCTCATCACTCCCCTTAACCTTTTGGTCCCAGCCTTCTCCTGAGCTGTAGCCCCTTCAGGCAGAATCAAACAAACACATACAATGACTCACTTGAACATTAAATTTGGTCATAATTCCTCCTCACTTCCAGAGAAGCCATGTTGAAATTGCAGGGTAGAGAGGAACTCTAGAACTCAAGCTGACGTTGAAAAGTCATCGTAGGCTGGACACGGTGGATCACACCTATAATCCCAGCACTTTGGGAGGCCAAGGTGGGTGGATCACCTGAGGTCAGGGGTTCGAGACCCACTGGCTAACACAGTGAAACCCTGTCTCTACTAAAAAATAAAAATAAAAATTAGCCAGGCGTGCTGGGACATGCCTGTAATCCTAGCTACTGAGGAGGCTGAGGCAGGAGAATCGCTTGAACCCGGGAGGTGCAGGTTGCAGTGAGCCGAGATTGCACCACTACACTCCAGCCTGGGCAGCAGAACGAGACTGTCTCAAAAATAAGTAAATAAATAAATAATAAATAAATAAAATAAAAGTAATTGTAGGCCGGGCACATTGGCTCATGCCTGTAATCTCAGCATTTGGTGACACTGAGATGGGAGGATCACTTAAGCCCAGGAGTTCAAGACCAGCTCCCATATCTACAAAACCTATCCAGGTGTGGTGTCACGCACCTGTAGTCCCAGCTATTCAGGAGGCTGAGGCGGGAGGATTGCTTGAGCCCAGGAGTTAGAGGCTGCAGTGAGCAGTGATCATACCACTGCACTCCAGCACCTTGGAGACAGACTGAGACTCTTTCTTAAAAAAAAAAAAAAAAAAAAAAAGTCATTGTAGTGGGTTAAATAGTGGCCTCCCTTGAAAATCTGTGTTCATGTCCTGTCCCCCAGAAACTATGAATATGACCGTATTTGGAGAAAGGGTCTTTGCAGATCTAATTAAGTTAAGGATCTTAATCCTTAACTTAATGATCGATGAGATCATTCATGATTACTGTGCCCTAAATCCAATGACAAATGTTCTTAGGAGAGACACATGGGAGAGAAATCCATGTGAACACAGAGGCAGAGACTGGAGGGATGTGGTCGGAAGCCAAGGAATGCTGATAGCCAATCAGAGGCTGGAAGGGAAAGGACAAAGTCTTCACTAGCCCCGGCTAGAGAATGCACAGTCCTGCTGACACTGTGATTTCAGACTCTGGACTCCAGAACCCTGAGAGACAGGAAGCTAACACAATGAGAAAATCAGTATCCTGGCTGGGGAAGGAGTTTTGGGGAAACTTTACAGCCCTTGAATTTATACCACATAGACAGTTTCTCCCCCAACCACCTGTTGGGTGAACCCAGGCAGGAATATTCACTTCCTGCCCTGGTCACATATAAAGCAAACCACTTTCTTTATAAAGCATCAGAGTAGGAGGTACAACAGGGCCCAAGGGCCCCAAGCTCATGCCAGATCAGCCCAGCAGGTGTGTCCCCAAGTTCTTTCAATTCACCCTTTCTGTGCAGTAGTGTCACCTCACAGCCAGGTGAAGAAGGAAGCGACCAGAAGTCTGGAATCATGGCTGGGCACTGTGGCTCACGCCTATAATCCCAGCACTTTGGGAGGCCAATGCAGGTGGATCATGAGGTCAGGAGTTCGAGACCAGCCTGGCCAATATGGTGAAACCCCATCTCTACTAAAAATACAACAATTAGCCAGGTGTGGTGGCAGGCACCTGTAGTCCCAGCTACTCAGGAGGCTGAGCCAGGAGAATTACTTGAACCTGGGAGGTGGAGGTTGAAGTTAGCAGAGACTGAAACACTGCACTCCAGCCTGGGTGACAGAGTGAGACTGTGTCTCAAAAAAAAAAAAAAAAAAAAAAAAAGAAGTCTGGAATCATTTGTTGGCTGGTTCATTTATTTAACTGAGACATACTTATTGAGTAGCCCTTTGGTGCCAGGTATTGGGCTACGTACTGGAGAAACACATGTAAATCATTACAATGCTGCATGGTAAGTGTGAGGATGGCCGAAATGGCCCAGAGAAGCAGGCTTGACCCAGACTAGAGAAAGAGAATCACAGAAGGCTTCGGAGCTGTGGGGAAGTGAGGTCTACTGAAGTTCTGATGTGGTAGCCACAAATCACCTGTGGCTTTTACATTTTATTTATTTATTTATTTTATTTAAAGAAGTTTTTTGAGACAAGGTCTTTCTGTGTCACTCAGGTTGGATGTAGTGGTGCAATTACGGCTCACTGCAGCCTCAGCCTCTCAGGCTCAAGTGATCCTCCCAGCTCAGCCTTCCAAGTAGCTGAGACTACAGGTGCGTGCCACCACACCCAGCTAAATTTTCCTAGTTGTTGTAGAAATGGGGTCTCACTTTGTTGCCCAGGCTGATACATTTTAAGTTAACCAAAATTAAATAATTTTGCGTGTGTGTGTTTGTGTGTGTATTTTTTGTTTGTTTGTTTTGAGATGGAGTTTCACTCTTGTTGCCCAGGCTGGAGTGCAATGGCGCCATCTCAGCTCACTGCAACCTCTGCCTCCTAGCTTCAAGTGATTCTCCTGCCTCAGCCTCCCAAGTAGCTGGGATTATGGGTGCCTGCCACCACACCCAGCTAATTTTTCTATTTTTAGTAGAGATGGGGTTTCACTATGTTGGCCAGGCTGGTCTGGAACTCCCAACCTCAGGTGATCTGCCTGCCTTGGCCTCCCAGAGTGCTGGGATTACAGGCGTGAGCCACTGCATCAGGCTGGAACTGAGTTTTTAATATTACTTAATTTTAGACCAGGTGTGGTGGCTCACACCTGTAATCCCAGCACTTTGGGAAGGCAAGGTGGGCAGATCACCTGAGGTTGGGAGTTCGAGACCAGCCTGGCCAACATGAAGAAACCCTGTCTCTACTAAAAATACAAAATTAGCCAGGCGTGGTGGTGCCTGCCTGTAATCCCAGCTACTCGGGAGGCTGAGGCAGGAGAATAACTTGAACCCGGGAGGCGGAGCTTGCGGTGAGCCAAGATCATGCCATTGCACTCCAGCCCAGGCAATGAGAGCGAAACTCCGTCTCAGAAAAAAAAAAAAAAGAAAAGAAAAGAAAAAAGGCCGGGCGTGGTGATTCACAACTATAATCCCAGCACTTCGGGAGGCTGAGGTGAGCGGATCATGAGGTCAGGAGATCGAGACCATCCTGGCTAACATGGTGAAACCCCATCTCTACTAAAAATACAAAAAGTTAGGCCTGTGTGGTGGCGGGTGCCTGTAGTCCCAGCTACTCGGGAGGCTGAGGCAGGAGAACGGCGTGAACCCGGGAGGTGGAGCTTGCAGTGAGCCGAGATCCCCCCACTGCACTGCAGCCTGGGCGATAGAGCAAGACTCTGTCTCTAAATAAATAAATAAAGAAGAAGAAACAAGAAATAGAAACTCAGTTCCTATTACCCAATTTCCAGAGGTCAGTGGCTGCATGCATATTACAGAACATTTCCATCACTGTAGAAAGCTCTGTTGGAAGAGGCTGGTCTAAGCTGAGGCCTACGAAAGAGCAGTTAGCCCTAGGAGGAAGGAAGAGTGTCTCCAGGGCTCGGTGTAAGGTGACCTTTGCATACCATCACAGTTATGACTCATGCTGGAGCTGTTGAGGCCGGTTCCTGTAGTGTCTTGCCTGCCATCTTGAATTCTCTGCTAAGGACAATGAGAAGGCACTGTAGTGTTGCACAACGTGAGTGACATCATCATATTTGAGTTTTGGAGAATGGGCTGACGGAGCAGCAAGACTGGAGGCAGGGGACCAATCAGGAGGCAGTTACTTTCCTCCAAGACCTTGGGCCAGCCAAAATGGTAGAAATGTGCATGGAGACGTGCATGATGTGCGATCTGCAGACTGCAGATTCCAGTTGGGCCTGGAAGAAGCGGGAATAACGGTAATGGCTTGAACAATTTGGTGGATGATGCTAACAGTTCCCTTTGAGGCAGAATCTGAGGACTCGAATGAGAAACTGTTTTTTTTGTTTGTTTGTTTGTTTTTTTTTTTTAATGTGTTGCTGCTTAAGGGAGTGATCTGAAGTGATCTGAAGGGCCTCATTCCCTGATAACATCACCATGACAGTTTACCACGGAAAACTTGAGAAAGAGAAAACAGCATACAAAGGCCCTGAACCTGCAGAATTCCTACATGACTACAATGGGTTTTCCTTTGCCCTCTTTGCTCTCTTTCAGCCTTTCCCCCAGTCCTTTACAATGCCACTTGCTTCTGTCTCCTTCTGCCACTGAATTCAAGGCCCCCTGCGGAACAGCCCCACTCTTCGTGGTTGGTTGATATGGACTCCAAATTCCAAACTCCTCAAATGTTCCTTAGATGCCCTCCAGTCTTACTTGTCCCATGCTCTTCACTTTGGAAATGTCTGTTCCTTCTTTTCTTCCCCTAGGACTTTTTCTTTTTTCTTTTTCTTTTTTTTTTTTTTGAGATGGGGTTCAAGCAATTCTCATGCCTCAGCCTCCCAAGTAGCTGGGATTACAGGCATGAGCCACCACACCTGGCCTAAAATAAAGTTATACCTATAAAATTAAAATATGTGTCTGGGTGTGGTAGCTCACACCTGTAATCCCAGCTCTTTGTGAGGCCAAAGTGGGAGTATCGCCTGAGTCCAGGAGTTTGAGACCAGCCTGGGCAAAGGGCAAGACCTGTCTCTACAAAAAATAATTTAAAAAACCAAATAGTCAAGTGTAGTGGTACATGCCTGTAGTCCCAGCTACTTGAGAGGCAGAAGTGGGAGAACCACTTGAACCCAGGAGGTCGAGGCTGCAGTGAGCCAAGATGACGCCACTGACCCCAGCCTGGGCAACAGAGTGGGACCCTGTCTCATAAAATAAAATAAAAATATGTGTATACATCACTCTGTATCACCTAATACCATTTCACATATCATCTGTGGTGTGTTTAATTCATTGTGGAAAATATTACTTTAAACCACGTATTCTATTTGTTTTACTTTATTGTTATGTATCCTAGGTCCCCCTTATCTGTGGTTTTGCTTTCCGGGGCTTTCAGTTACCTGTGGTCAGCTATAGCACAAAAATATGCAGTGGAAAATTCCAGAAACAAACATCAGTTTTAAACGGCATAGCATTCTGAGTAGCATGATGAAGTCTCTCGCTATCCCTGCTCTCTTTCCCAGGATGTGAATCCTCTCTTTCCCAGCATGTCTACACTGTAGACGCTACCAACCTGGTGGTCACTCAGTAGTTGTCTTGGTTCCCAGATCCAAAACCCACAGGGCACATAGAACTCGGTGCTGTCTGCAGTTTCAGTCATCCACTGGGGTCTTGGAACATCTTCCCCACAGATAAGGGGGGACTATTGTGTTTGTCTTATTTCCCCGGCTCAACACTCAGCTCCAGGTGACAGATAAACTCTTCCTCATTTTGGGTGTCCTGAAGCATCTAGAAAACACTTTAGAGGTCGCTTCTCTCTCTCTCTCTCTATATATATATATGTGTGTGTGTGTGTGTGTGTGTATATATATATATATGATTATACTTTAAGTTCTAGGGTACATGTGCACACAGTGCAGGTTTGTTACATATGTATCCATGTGCCATGTTGGTGTACTGCACCCAGTAACTCATCATTTATATTAGGTATATCTCATAATGCTATCCCTCCCCGCTCCCCTCACCCCACAACAGGCCCCAGTGTGTGATGTTCCCCTTCCTGTATCCAAGTGTTCTCATTGTTCAATTCCCACCTAAGAATGAGAACATGCGGTGTTTGGTTTCCTGTCCTTGCGATAGTTTGCTGAGAATGATGGTTTCCAGCTTCATCCATGTCCCCACAAAGGACATGAACTCATTCATTTTTATGGCTCCATAGTATTCCATGGTATATATGTGCCACATTTTCTTAATCCAGTCTATCATTGATGGACATTTGGGTAGGTTCCAAGTATTTGCTATTGTGAATAGTGCTGCAATAAACATACATGTGCACGTGTCTTTATAGTAGCATGATTTATAATCCTTTGGGTATATACCCAGTAATGGGATGGCTGGGTCAAATGGTATTTCTAGTTCTATATCCTTGAGGAATCGCCACACTGTCTTCCACAATGGCTGAACTAGTTTACAGTCCCACCAACAGTGTAAAAGTGTTCCTATTTCTCCACATCCTCTCCAGCACCTGTTGTTTCCTGACTTTTAAATGATGGCCTTTCTAACTGGTGTGAGATGGTATCTCATTGTGGTTTCGATTTGCATTTATCTGATGGCCAGTGATGATGAGCATTTTTTCATGTGTCTGTTGACTACATAAATGTCTTCTTTTGAGAAGTGTCTGTTCATATCCTTTGCCCACTTTTTGATGGGGTTGTTTGATTTTTTTTCTTGTAAATTTGTTTCTTTGTAGATTCTGGATATTAGCCCTTTGTTAGATAGGTAGATTGTAAAAATTTTCTCCCGTTCTGTAGGTTGCCTGTTCACTCAGATGGTAGTTTCTTTTGCTGTGCAGAAGCTCTTTAATTAGATCCCATTTGTCAGTTTTGGCTTTTGTTGCCATTGCTTTTGGTGTTTTAGCCATGAAGTTCTTGCCCATGCCTATGTCCTGAATGGTATTGCCTAGATTTTCTTCTAGGGTTTTTATGGTTTTAGGTCTGACATTTAAGTCTTTAATCCATTTTGAATTAATTTTTATATAAGGTGTAAGGAAGGGATCCAGTTTCAGCTTTCTACATATGGCTAACCAGTTTTCCCAGCAACATTTATTAAATAGGGACTCCTTTCCCCATTTCTTGTTTTTGTCAGGTTTGTCAAAGATCAGATGGTTGTAGATGTGTGGTATTATATCTGAGGACTCTGTTCTGTTCCATTGGTCTATATCTCTGTTTTGGTACCAGTACCATGCTGTCTTGGTTACTGTATCCTTGTAGTGTAGTTTGAAGTCAGGTAGCATGATGCCTCCAGCTTTGTTCTTTTGGTTTAGGATTGCCTTGGCAATGCGGGCTCTTTTTTGGTTCCATATGAACTTTAATTTTTCCAATTCTGTGAAGAAAGTCATTGGTAGCTTGATGGGGATGGCATTGAATCTATAAATTACCTTGGGCAGTATGGCCATTTTCATGATATTGATTATTCCTATCCATGAGCATGGAATGTTCTTCTGTTTGTTTGTGTCCTCTTTTATTTCGTTGAGCAGTGGTTTGTAGTTCTCCTTGAAGAGGTCCTTCACATCCCTTGTAAGTTGGATTCCTAGGTATTTTATTCTCTTTGAAGCAATTGTGAAGGGAGTTCACTCATGATTTGGCTCTCTCTTTGTCTATTATTGGTGTATAGGAATGCTTGTGATTTTTGCACATTGATTTTGTATCCTGAGACTTTGCTGAAGTTGCTTATCAGCTTAAGGAGATTTTGGGTTGAGACGATAGTGTTTTCTAAATATAAAATCATGTCATCTGCAAACAGGGACAATTTGACTTCCTCTTTTCCTAATTGAATACCCTTTATTTCTTTCTCCTGACTGATTGCCCTGGCCAGAACTTTCAACACTATGTTGAATTGGAGTGGTGAAAGAGGGCATTCCTGTCTTGTGCCAGTTTTCAAAGGGAATGCTTCCAGTTTTTGCCCATTCAGTATGATGTTGGCTGTGGGTTTGTCATAAATAGCTCTTATTATTTTATTTTGAGATACGTCCCATCAATACCTAATTTATTGAGAGTTTTTAGTATGAAGGGCTGTCGAATTTTGTTGAAGGCCTTTTCTGCATCTATTAAGATAATCATGTGGTTTTTGTCTTTGGTTCTGTTTATATGCTGGATTACATTTATTGATTTGCGTATGTTGAACCGGTCTTGCATCGCAGGGATGAAGCCCACATGATCATGGTGGATAAGCTTTTTGATGTGCTGCTGGATTCAGTTTGCCAGTATTTTATTGAGGATTTTTGCATCGATGTTCATCAGGGATATTGGTCTAAACTTCTCCTTTTTTGTTGTGTCTCTGCCAGGCTTTGGTACCAGGATGAAGTTGGCCTCATAAAATGAGTTAGGGAGGATTCCCTCTTTTTCTATTGATTGGAATAGTTTCAGAAAGAATGGTAACAGCTCCTTGTACCTCTGGTAGAATTCGGCTGTGAATCCGTCCGGTCCTGGACTTTTTTTGGTTGGTAGGCTATTAATTATTGCCTCAATTTCAAAGACTGTTATTGGTCTATTCAGGGTATATATATTTTTTGAGACAGGATCTCATTCCGTTGCCCAGGTTGATGTGTGGTGGCAGAATCTTGGCTCACTGCAACCTCCACCTCCTGGGTTCAAGTGATTCTCCTGCCTCAGCCTCCAAAGTAGCTGGGATTGCAGATGCCTGCAACCACGCCTGGCTAAATTTTGGATTTTCTTAGAGACAGGGTTTCACCATTTTGGCCAGGCTGGTCACAAACTCCTGATTTCAAATGATCTGCCCACCTCAGCCTCCCAAAGTGCTGGGATGGCAGCCATGTATCACCACACCTGGCTCATTTTTCTTTTTTTTCTTTTTGTTTTTTTTTGTGGAGATGGGGTTTCGCCATGTTGTCCAGGCTGGTCTCTAACTCCTGGGCTCAAGAGATACACCCGCCTCAGCCTCCCAAAATGTTGGGATTACAGGTGTGAGCCACTGCACCAGGCCCTTTCCTTTCTTTTCAAGACAGAATGGTGTTCTGTTGTGTGTATAGGCTACATTCTGTTTGTCTGTTTATCAGTTGATGGACTCTTGGGCTACTTCTGCCTTTTGGCTATTGTGACGATACTGCTATGAACATGAGTGTACAAATACCTGTTCAAGTCCCTGCTTTCAATTCTTTCAGGTACATATCCAGAAGTAGAATTGCTGGATCTCAATATTTTTAGTAACTGCCGCATTGTTTTGCATATTTTGCATTCCCACCAACAATGCACAAGGGTTTCAATTTCTCCACAATTTTGCCAATGTTATTTTCTGTTTTTCTGGTTTTTGTTTTTTGTTTTTTTTGAGATGGAGTCTCGCTCTGTCGCCCAGGTTGGAGTGCAGTGGTGTGATCTTGGCTCACTGCAAACTCCGCCTCCCGGGTTCACGCCATTCTCTTGCCTCAGCCTCCTGAATAGATGGGACTACAGGTGCCCACCACAACCCCCGGCTCATTTTTTTTGTATTTTTAGTGGACGCAGGGTTTCACCATGTTAGCCAGGATGGTCTCAATCTCCTGACCTCGTGATCCACCTGCCTTGGCCTCCCAAAGTGCTGGGATTACAAGCGTGAGCCACCACACCTGGCCTTATTTTTTTTTCTTTTAAATAATAACGATCCTAATGTGTGTGAAGTGGTATCTTATAGTTTTGATTTGGATTTCCCTAGTGATTAGTAATATTGAGTATCTTAATGGCAAATGTGTTTATTGGCCATTTGTGTATCTTCTTTGGAGATATGCCTATTCAAGTCCTTTGCCTCCCCTCCTTTTTTTTTTTTGAGATGAAGTCTCGCTGCATTGCCCATGCTGGAGTGCAGTGGCACATTCTTAGCTCACTGCAGCCTCCGCCTCAAGCAATTTTCCTGCCTCAGCCTCCTGAGTAGCTGAGACTACAGGTGTGTGCCACCACACTCGGCTAATTTTTCTATTTTTATTTTAATTTAGTTAATTAATTAATTAATTTTTTTGAGATGGAGTCTCGCTCTGTCACCCAGGCTAGAGTGCAGTGCCGTGATCTCGGCTCACTGCCAGCTCTGCCTCCTGGGTTCATGCTATTCTCCTGCCTCAGCCTCCTGAGTAGCTGGGACTACAGGCGCCCACCACCATGCCTGGCTCATTTTTTGTATTTTTACTAGAGACGAGGTTTCACCATGTTAGCGAGGATGGTCTCAGTCTCCTGACCTCGTGATCCACTGGCCTCAGCCTCCCAAAGTGCTGGGATTACAGGCGTGAGCCATTGTGCCGAGCCTAGCCTATTTTTTAATTGAGTTGTTTTTTGTTGTTGTTGTACTTGATTTGTAAGAGCTCTTTATATATTTTGGATATTAATCCCTTATCACATATATGTGGCTTGCAAATACTTTCTCCCATCCCATGGATTGCCCTGTGTATTAGTCCACTTTCATGCTGCTGATAAAGACATATCCGAGACTGGGCAATTTACAAAAGAAAGAGGTTTAATGGACTCACAGTTCCACGTGGCTGGGGAGGCCTCACAATCATGGGGGAAGCTGAAAGGCACATCTCACATGGCAGCAGACAAGAAAAAGGAGCTTGTGCAGGGAAACTCCCCTTTACAAAGCCATCAGATCTTGTGAGACTTATTCAGTATCACAAGAATAGCACAAAAAAGTCCCGCCCCCTGGTTCAATTACCTCCCACTGGGTCCCTCCCACATCACGTGGGAATTATGGGAGCTATAATTCAAGATGAGATTTGGGTGGGGACACAGCCAAACCATATCACTTTGTCTTTTTTTTTGTTTGTTTTGTTTTTATTTTATTTTATTTATTTATTTATTTATTTATTTATTTATTTATTTATTTTGAGACGGAGTCTCACTCTGTCACCCAGGCTGGAGTGCAGTGGCTGGATCTCAGTTCACTGCAAGCTCCGCCTCCCGGGTTCACGCCATTCTCCTGCCTCAGCCTCCCGAGTAGCTGGGACTACAGGCACCCGCCACCTCGCCCGGCTCGTTTTTTGTATTTTTTAGTAGAGATGGGGTTTCACCAGGTTAGCCAGGATAGTCTTGATCTCCTGACCTCGTGATCCGCCCGTCTCGGCCTCCCAAAGTGCTGGGATTACAGGCTTGAGCCACCGCGCCTGGCCTGTTTTGTTTTTATTTTTAATGTGGAGTCTTACTCAGTCACCCAGGCTGGAGTGCAGTGGCGCAATCTCGGCTTACTGCAACCTCTGCCTCCCAAGTTCAAGGGATTCTCCTGCCTCAGCCTCCCAAGAAACTGAGACTACAGGTGCATGCCACCAGACCCAGCTAATTTTTGTATTTTTAGTAGAGATGAGGTTTCACCATGTTGGCCAGGCTAACCTCAAACTCCTGACCTCAAGTGATCCACCTGCCTCGGCCTCCCAAAGTGCTGGGATTACAGGCATGAGCCACTGCACTTGACCTCACTTTGTCTGTTAATAGTGAGTATCCTTTGAGGCACAAAGGTTTTAATTTAGGTGGAGTCCAATTTATCTATTTTTTCTTTTGTTCCTTGTGTATTTGGCATCATATCCAAAAATCATTGCCTTAGTCAATGTCATTAAGTTTTTCCCCTATGTTTTCTAAGAGTTTTATAGTTTTAGCTTTTACATCTAGATCTTGGATCTATTTTGAATTAATTTTTAGATTTATTTATTTATTTATTTATTTTTCAGACGGAGTCTTATTCTGTCACCCAGGCTGAAGTGCAGTGGCTGTGATCTCGGCTCACTGCAACCTCTGCCTCCCCAGTTCAAGCAATTCTCCTGCCTCAACCTCCCGAGTAGTGGGATTACAGGTGCTCTCCACCACGCCCGGCTAATTTTTATACTTTTAGTAGAGACGTGGTTTCATCGTGTTGGTCAGGCTGGTCTTGAACTCCTGACCTTGTGATCCACCCGCCTCAGCCTCTCAAAGTGCTGGGATTACAGGTGTGAGCCACCACACCCGGTCTATTTGTTTATTTTTTTTAGTTGAAGTCTTGCTCTTGTCCTCCAGACTGGAGTGCAGTGGTGCGATCTCGGCTCACTGCAACCTCCACCTCCCAGCTTCAAGCAATTCTCCTGCCTCACTCTCCCGAGTAGCTGGGACTACAGGTGCCTGCCAGCATACCTGGCTAATTTTTATATTTCTACTAGAGATGGGGTCTTACCATGTTGGCCAAACTGGTCTTGAATTCCTGATCCCAGGTGATCTGCCCTCCTCGGCCTCCCATAGTGCTGGGATTACAGGTATGAGCCACTGCCTGGCCAATTTTTTTTTTTCTTTCTTTTTTTTTTTTTTTAAGACAGATTCTCCCTCTGTGGCCCAGGATGGAGTGCAGTGGTGCAATCTTGGCTCACTTCAACCTCCACCTCCTGGGTTCAAGCGATTCTTGTGACTCAGCCTCTGGAACGGCTGGGACTACAGGCACGCGCCACCACGACCAGTTAATTTTTTTTTCTTTTTTTTTTTTTCTTTTTTGAGACAAAGTCTTACTCTTTTCCCCTAGGCTGGAGTGCAATGGTGCTATCTCGGCTCACTGCAACCTCCACCTCCCGAGTTCAAGCGATTTTCCTGCCTCAGCCTCACCGAATAGCTGGGATTACAGGCATGCAACACCACGTCTGGCTAGTTTTGGTGTTTTTAGTAGAGGCAGGGTTTCACCATGTTGGCCAGGCTGGTCTCGAACTCTTGACCTCAGGTGATCCACCCGCCTTGGCCTCCCAAAGTGCTGGGATTGCAGGAGTGAGCCACCACGCCCGGCCTCGACCGGCTGATTTTTGTAATTTTAGTAGAGTTGGGGTTTCACCATGTCGGCCAGGCTGGTCTCAAATTCCTGACCTCAAGTGATCTGCCTTCCAAAGTGCTGGGATTACAGGCATGAGCCTATATAGATTTAAATTTGGTGCACAAAGGAATAGGCCACCAGAGCATGATCTTGAGCAGGAAGTCCAAGAAGAGAGACACAGCATTTTCTTGAAGGCCTGGGGTAGAATAAGATCAGAGTGTATGTGAAAAACCAGTAGACTTTTGGTGCAGGTGCAGTGGCTCACGCCTGTAATCCCAGCACTTTCCGAGGCCGAGGCAGGCAGATCGCTTGAACCCAGGAGTTTAGGACCAGCCTGGCCAGTATGGTGAAACCTCATCTCTACAAAATATACAAAAATTAGCCAGGCATGGTGGCACATGCCGGTGGTCCCAGCAACTTGTGAGGCTGAGGTGGGAGGATCACTTGAGCCTAGGAGGCACAGGTTGAAGTGAGCTACATTTGTGCCACTGCACTCCAGCCTTAGCGACAGAGCCAGACTCTGTCTCAAAACATACAAACCAAAAAAAACCAAACCAAAAAAACCAGTAGACTTTCAGAGGAATAGATACCATTGTTTTCTTCCTTAATCCTCTGCCTTCTAGTTAATTCTACAGTCCAAAAACAAAAAAAATAGAGAGGAAGGTGATTTGACAAGACAAAGGATTTAGAAAAGAAAGGCAGGTGTTAGTCATGTGGAAAAAAAGGAAGTATTTGTGTTTACAAGAATGCTGACAGTATCTGAGAATGTAGAATGAAGAATATTTTCCATTTGTTAAAAAATCCAGGCTAAGCATATGAAATACTCAGGGTTACCCCTCTGACCTCGTCTTGGGGTGTTTCAGCCTACCATGGTTACCCCTGTTAGTTAAGCCTTATCACAGAATCACAAAGGCCCACAGAGTGAAGGTGGCTACGAAGAGCTCTCATGAAAAGTAGGCTTGGCATGGTGGCTTACACCTGTAATCCCAGCACTTTGAGAGGTCAAGATGGGTGGATCACTTGAGCCCAGGAGTTTGAGATCTGGACAACATGGCAAAACCGCATCTCTACAAAGATACAAAAATTAGATGGGCATGGTAGCATGTGCCTGTAGTCCCAGCCACTCAGGAGGCTAAGGTGAGAGGATGGCTTGAGCCTGGGAGGTCGAGGCTACATTGAGCCAAGATAGAGCCACTGCACTCCAGCCTGGACAACAGAGCCAGACCCTGTCTCAAAAAAAAAAAAAGAAAGAGAGAGAGAGAAAGAGAAAGAAAGAGGGAAAGAAGGAAAGAAAGAGAGAAAAAAGAAAAGAAAAAAACAGAGAGAGAGAGAGAGAAAGAAAAGAAAGAAGTAAAGAAAAAAGAAAAGTAGAAGTTAGTCATCCAGGCCAAGAGTATGAAGTTTGTCTTCAAAGAACTGCTGAATTTGTCAGGGAATGAGATGTAGACATCTGACGAACACGTTTATTTATTAGAGGTTACGAGACTAGTGAGTAGGGTGGAAGGAGGAAAGCGGCAGGAAAATCATACTGGAAAGGTAGGTTGGGAACCAACTGTGAAGGACCTTGTACGTCAATCCAAGGAATGTGACCTTCAACCTAGAGCAGAGGTGACAAACTCAAAATCCCACAGAGACGAGGCTTGCCAATGAGGAAAGCCAACCAGATGTAAGGCAATAGGGAGTGGTGGGGACTGTGGCAAACAGTAGAGCTCATTCTCTGTCTCTACTCTGTCTACTCTCAGCTCCAGCTGATTGTTTCCATGTGGGAGTGTCGCTCCAGTGTGGCCAGATCTTCCAGTGTTCTAAGAGACAACAGAAATCCAGGTTTTTATAGGACGCCACCAGGTTTTAAAAACATATGGGCCAAGCCAGGCTGGTTTTTAAACCAGATATGGTCCACAGGCCATCTTTCTGGCGCCTTGGCAGATTGAAGGGAGCTAGTGAAGATTTTTTTTTTTTTTTTTTTTTTTTGGAGGGGGTGCTGTCCCCTCTGTCCCCCGGCTGGGGGGAGGGGGCCAGAACTCCGGCACTGCAAGCTCTGCCTCCCGGGTTCATGCCATTCTCCTGCTTCAGCCTCCCAAGCAGCTGGGACTACAGGCACCTGCCACCACGCCCGGCTAATTTTTTGTATTTTCAGTAGAGACGGGGTTTCACCGTATTAGCCAGGGTGGTCTTGATCTCCTGACCTCGTGATTTCCCCGCCTCGGCCTCCCAAAGTGCTGGCATTACCGGTGTGAGCCACCACACCCAGCCTAGTGAAGATTTTTAAGTGAAAAAAGGTATATGATCACATCTGTGCTTTAGAAAAATCAGATTGTTGTGTAGAAGATGACTTACAGGAAATAGACGAGAGGAAGGGAAACCAGTTAGGAAACTGTTTCATCAGTTCAGGTGGGAGGTGACCGCGGTCTGTGCTAGGGCGAGGCAGCGGAGAATGTGGGTGGACAGATTCGGAGTCCAGCATCCAGTGGGAAGAATTTAGCTTCAGTGTGCGTCTAGAAGACAGACACATTCTTTCAATGCACCCCCTCTTTTCCACCCCACTTTTTTTTTTTTTTTTTTTGAGACAGAGTCTCACTCTTGTCGCCCAGGCTGGAGTGCAGTGGCACGATCTTGGCTCACTGCAACCTCCACCTCCCGGGTTCAAGTGATTCTCCTGCCTCAGCCTCCTGAGTAGCTGGGATTACAGACATGTGCCACAACACCCAACTGATTTTTGTATATTTTTAGTAGAGATGGGGTTTCACCATGTTGGCAAGGCTGGTCTCGGACTCCTGACCTCAAGTCATCCACCTGCCTCGGCCTCCCAAAGTGCTTGAATTATAGATGTGAGCCACTCCATTTTCTTTCTTTCTTTCTTTTTTTTTTTTTTTTTTGAGATGGAGTCTCACTGTGTTGCCCAGACTGGAGTGCAGTGGCAAGATCTCGGCTCACTGCAAGCTCTGCCTCCCGGTTTCACGCCGTTCTCCTGCCTCAGCCTCCCGAGTAGCTGGGACTACAGGCGCCCGCCACCACGTCTGGCTAATTTTTTGTATTTTTAGTAGAAATGGGATTTCACCGTGTTAGCCAGGATGGTCTCGATCTCCTGACCTCGTGATCCACCCGCCTCGGCCTCCCAAAGTGCTTGGATTACAGGCGTGAGCCACTGGACCCGGCCTCCACCCCATTTTCTAAACTGGAAGCTGAAAGACACAGGGCAGATTAATAATCCTTAAAGCCAAAGGACAGGAGATTTTAGCAAAGACTCCAATTTTTTGTGCAGTCTAATTTTACTCATGATTGCTTTAGAGATGGACTCCTTAATCAACTCCTCCAATCCTCATCCGCCCCCAGGGGGCAGTTGTAATTGATAGGCTTAGCACATGATTGAAATTCAAAACTTACATCTCATGGTGCTTGGCTCATTTAAGCAGCCAATGGAAACTCAGGGCCAAATCTTTGTAAAAGTTCTAGGCTCTGCTTCCCAGCAGAGGGGGGACCGGCTCCCAAGGAGGCCGTTTTGTGGAGACAGACATGTGAGAAGTGGGCTTCTGATCTATGTCATGGCCTTGGTCGTTGTGCAACTGGCCAGTTCGGTTCACGGAAGGATGCAAAGGGCAGGGAGGTGGGAATAGAGCGGGGGAAAGGTGACTCTCGTCAAAGACTTTTTCTAACACCCATCAAGTATCGTGATTAGAACATTTTTCTCCGCAGACTCTTCCAATTTTCGAGCGCGGTATTTTTGGGCACAGGAAATGGCCCCGAGGAGCTGCAGAGCAAAGCCTCCCCTCTCTGGCACCGAATGGGAGTGCCCCGTGGGATGAGGGAGAGGACAAGGCAGTCAGGCAAAGGTTAGGGGAGGAAAGCAAAGGCAGGGGCCCAGAATGACTCCAGGAAATGTTTGGATTTCTCCACCAGGAGGGAGGACAAACAAGCTTTTTTCTTGCCTTCTGGGCAGCTTTGTGTGCTCTCCAGCACGGAGTCCGAGGAGGAAAAGCGAAGCTGAAAATAAAAATTATCCTGGGGCTGGACCCAATCGCTCCTCTACGGGCACGAATCTCTTCGGATACCCCCAACCCTACCGCCTCTCAGAAATGACCACTTTTGCAAAATTGCATGCATTTCCAAGCTTCATCCGGCTCCAGGCTTGGCCTCTCGGAGAGGCAGGCGGCTTATGAGACGGGCTCCAGAGAAAAGACCTCCCTGGGTCTGTCATTTCCTGGCTGAAGTTTCTCTTCTCGCTGCTGTGGCAGCATCCAACCCACACACACAGGACCCGCATCCTGGGTGATGAAGTCAGACATGCAGCAGCTGGGTGAGTGCTGACACTCCGATAAGCATCTGTGTCATTGTAGGGACTCCCTGGGCTGCTCCGCACCCGGACACTTGCTCTGTCCCCACCATGTACAACGGGTCGTGCTGCCGCATCGAGGGGGACACCATCTCCCAGGTGATGCCGCCGCTGCTCATTGTGGCCTTTGTGCTGGGCGCACTAGGCAATGGGGTCGCCCTGTGTGGTTTCTGCTTCCATATGAAGACCTGGAAGCCGAGCACTGTTTACCTTTTCAACTTGGCTGTGGCTGATTTCCTCCTTATGATCTGCCTGCCTTTTCGGACAGACTATTACCTCAGACGTAGACACTGGGCTTTTGGGGACATTCCCTGCCGGGTGGGACTCTTCACCTTGGCCATGAACAGGGCCGGGAGCATCGTGTTCCTTACGGTGGTGGCTGTGGACAGGTATTTCAAAGTGGTCCACCCCCACCACGCCGTGAACACCATCTCCAACCGGACGGCGGCTGGCATCGTCTGCACCCTGTGGACCCTGGTCATCCTGGGAACACTGTATCTTTTGCTGGAGAACCATCTCTGTGTACAAGAGACGGCTATCTCCTGTGAGAGCTTCATCATGGAGTCGGCCAATGGCTGGCATGACATCATGTTCCAGCTGGAGTTCTTTCTGCCCCTCGGCATCATCTTATTTTGCTCCTTCAAGATTGTTTGGAGCCTGAGGCGGAGGCAGCAGCTGGCCAGACAGGCTCGGATGAAGAAGGCGACCCGGTTCATCATGGTGGTGGCAGTTGTGTTCATCACGTGCTACCTGCCCAGCGTGTCCGCCAGACTCTATTTCCTCTGGACGGTGCCCTGGAGTGCCTGCGATCCCTCTGTCCATGTGGCCCTGCACATCACCCTCAGCTTCACCTACATGAACAGCATGCTGGATCCCCTGGTGTATTATTTTTCAAGCCCCTCGTTTCCCAAATTCTACAACAAGCTCAAAATCTGCAGTCTGAAACCCAAGCAGCCAGGACACTCAAAAACACAAAGGCCGCAAGAGATGCCAATTTCGAACCTCGGTCGCAAGAGTTGCCTCAGTGTGACAAATAGTTCCCAAAGCCAGTCTGATGGGCAGTGGGATCCCCACATTGTTGAGTGGCACTGAACAAGCAGACCAACAACACTGAGGAAGATAGAGTGGTGACTTAGAATTAACTCGGTAAGGGGTCGGGGGCTTTGAAAATGCCACCCCCCTTTCTTATTGCAAGACGGTTTCACGCACATGAACTGCATCCTCATTCTGTCGGAAATGAAATTCACACAACTATACCTTTTGGGGAGGTTCCAGTTGATTGAAGTGAGTTGGTTGCATTTTCTTATCTGATTACGATGGCAGGGGACAGAATGTGCATGGAGTGGAGCATGTGTGTGTTGGGAGGGGGGTTAGCAACTGGACAGCCCCTGTGTAATTTTCGTTGTTTGTTTTTGTTTTGAGACAGAGTCTTGCTGTGTCTCCCAGGCTGGAGTGCGGTGGCACAATCTTGGCTCGCTGCAACCTCCGCCTCCCGGGTTCAAGCAACTCTCCTGCCTCAGCCTCCCGAGTAGATGGGATTACAGGCTCCTGCCACCACACCTGGCTAATTTTTGTATTTTTAGTAGATACAAAAATACAAAATTTGTATTTATAGAGACAGGATTTTGCCATGTTGTCTAGGCTGGTCTCGAGCTCCTGACCTCAGGTGACCTGCCTGCCTCAGCCTCCCAAAGTGGTGGGACCACAGGCATGAGCCACCGTGCCCGGCTTCCCCTGTGTCATTTTAAATGGCTAAGTAAATGGGCATATGTGTTTAAATGGGGCATATTCTCTCTCTTAGGAGGTGGGGGGCATTAGCATCATTTCCTATCCTCTGACCTTAAATCATTCCTTATCTCAGAAAATAGAAACCGGGCTAAGTCAATCAATACTTTTTTATTTCAGGCCAAAGGAGGCTCTTTAGATTGGGATGTATAGATCTATTAATTTTCATCTTTACATTTTTTTGTACATCTGTACATTTCGTACAAATGTACATCTGTACATTTCTTTGTCATCGACTTCCCGGTAGCCCAAGAAGAACAACAACAAAACAATCTGCTCTGACCTTCTTCAAATCTTTGTATTTCAAATAATGTGCTGAGGGATCTGTTTCCCTGCCCTGGCTTCTCCAGTGGTATGTGCTGAGTCCAATACAATTTATTTTACAATTGCTTTTGATGACTTATTATGTGACTGTGAATTGAAATTATTCATTTACTTATTCTCCAAGTATTTACTGAATTCGTATTTGGTGGCAGGCACTATACTGCGTAATTTTTAGTGGAGGGTCATTAGTCAACTCTTGTGTGACAGTAAAGTTTTTTAGGGGGTGGGGGCAGACAAGTTAAGAGTTTTCATCCTTTCACGGAATAATTTCTAGACCTGTTCTGTGTGAACATCAGTATTGTACTCTTATTGCAAAACTCCCTCCTACACATGAGCTTCCCAAATGTGTACCTGGACCCCTCAAAACAGAGGACTCTATGAAATGACAAGCTGCCCCTGCACTGAATTAGGGGGAAACATTCCAGGCCAACTCTAGCTCCTTTCTCAAGCCACAAAGTGGTGAACATGGTTCTCAACTCCTTAATTTATACTCTCTCAAATGCCCAGGATACTCTCCCCACTGAAGAACTTTGCCAACTTCTGGGGGCCGGGCGTAGTGGCTCAAGCCTGTACTCCCAGCACTTTGGGAGACTGGGGTGGGCGGATCACCTGAGGTCAGGAGTTCTAGACCAGCCTGACCAACATGGAGAAACTTTGTCTCTACTAAAAATACAAAATTAGCCCTGTGTGTTGGTGCATGCCTGTAATCCCAGCTACTTGGGAGGCTGAGGCAGGAGAATCGCTTGAACCCAGGAGGTGGAGGTTGAGGTGAGCTGAGATTGCGCCATTGCACTCCGGACTGGGCAACAAGAATGAAACACCATCTAAAAAAAAAAAAAAAAAAAGTTTTGCCAACTTCTAGTTCTTTGGCCCCAAAACACCCCTCTAGGCTGTCCCTATTGTTCCTTTTTCCAGAGGCACTGCACAGCCTAGTGATGAAAACTACGAGCTATAGAGCATTAGATGCATCTAAGTTGGAATCTCATCTTAAGTATTTACTAGGCCTGTGATCTTAGGGCAGATTGTATTTTTAGACACTGAGTCTTGCTCTGTTGCCCAGGCTGGAGTGCAATGGCATGATCATAGCTCACTGCAGCCTCAAACTCCTGGGCTCAAGTGATCCTCCCACCTCAGCCTCTTGAGTGGCTGGGAGTACAGGCATGAGCCACCACACTCAACTAATTTTTAAATTTTTTTGTAGAGATGAGGTCTCACTCACTGTGTTGCCCAGGCTGGTCTCAAACTCCTGGCCTCAAGCAATCCTCCAACCTTGGCCTGCCAAAGTATTGGGATTACCTGCATGAGCCACTGCTCCCAGCCTGGCAGATTTTTTTTTTTTTTTTTTTTGAGACAGAGTCTCACTCTGTCGCCCAGGCTGGAGTGCAGTGGCCAAATCTCGGCTCGCTGCAAGCTCTGCCTCCCGGGTTCATGCCATTCTCCTGCCTCAGCCTTCGGAGTAGCTGGGACTACAGGCGCCTGCCACCGCGCCCGGCTACTTTTTTGTATTTTTAGTAGAGACGGAGTTTCACCGCGTTAACCAGGATGGTCTCGATCTCCTGACCTAGTGATCCGCCTGTCTCGGCCTCCCAAAGTGCTGTGATTACAGGCATGAGCCACTGCGCCCAACCCAGCCTGGCAGATTTTATTTAACCATTTGTAGCTTCACTTTCCTCGTCTGTCAAACAGGGATACTATAACACAACCTCGGTGTGTCATCAGGCAGTTTAAATGAATGTACATTCCTGAGGTGTCAGAACTCTGATCACTGTTATATACCCAATGCCTAGAAGAGGACCTGCACATAGCAGGTGCCCAGGAAATGTTGAATGAATGCATGATTCAGTGCATGTAAAGCATTAAGCATAGCGCCTGGCAGTAAGTGCTCAATATTATGACTTCTTATATTAACACGTTTTACACATAAAGAAGTGGAGGCACAGAAGCAATTTCCTTTGGGGTTTAGAGCCCTTAAGTTGTTGCTCTGTTACACGCCTGAATTCCCCCGCACCTCAGTTACCTGGGAAAGAGTGAAGGCAAGAATTCTTACCAGCATTGAAGAGTCATACATCCTCCTGATAGGAATCTGTGAAAATACACACTTCTGCTTTTAGTTCTGTTCTTAGAATTCTCTCCTGGGCTGTTGCTCCTTTGTTCCTTCATCGTAATAAAAATGGATTCTGAAAGCAAATCTGTGTCCTGTGTGTGACTCTAGGTCAAAGGACCCCTAGGATTTTGCCCTCCAAGGGAAAAAAGCTAAGATATTCAGAACTGCATGGCAGGCAGGCAGAGGTTCTCACCGAAAAAACAGCAAGCACAAACAAAAAGAAAAATCAAATCCAAACTGAAATACAGTCTTGATTCTAAATTTGCTTCCCTTTTTACATTCGCAGAATGTGATGAAAAATACATCTTAGCAAGAAGTGTCTTTGGACATCGTAAAGAAGTAGAGTATAGCTTTTGTTGACAACACTTTGTTTAAACTATCTGAAACAGGAAAATGATTGATTTAGAGGAAAATGTGTTCTCTCTCTCTCTCTTTTTTTTTTTTTTTTGGTGAGACAGGATCTCACTGTGTTGCCCAGGCTGGAGTGCAGTGGTGCGATCATGGGTCACTGCAGCCTCGACTTCCTGGCTCAAGTGATCCTCCCACCTCAGCCTCCCTAGTAGCTGGGGCCACAGGTACACTCCACCGAGTCCAGCTAATTTTTCTGTAATTTTTCTAGAGATGGGATCTCATTATGTTGCCCAGGCTCGTCTCAAACTCCTGGGTTCAAGTGATCCTTCCTCCTTGTTACTCCTTTTAGAGTCTTTCCAGAAAAGTCACATGAAACCTGGAAGAGCTATTAGTCTATAGGGATGATGTGGAAAAAACAAGAGGTATCTTTTATTCGTGCTAGCCATGGTAAAACTTTCAGTTTTGGTCTGTTCTCAGAATGGATTTCCTTACCTTTTATTAAAACAAAAATGTTTAAGATGGCATCTGAAGGTTCCTGGAGTGCAGGGCTCCTTGGAGGGGATTAGAACTCTGGGGCACAAGGGCTTGAGCCAGTTGTTAAGGTTCTACAAGGTGGGGACTTGGCTGCACTGTGAGGCATGGTCTCTACTTGTTGGCTTTCCAGGCCTTCTGATTCACAGAGGTTTCTAATACGATTCAAGAAAGACTCCATCATCACAATGAGTGCATAAATGGCTTCAAGATCAGTGACCCTACTTTGCAGGCCCCAGTGAAAAATGAAAATGTGGGGTCCCTTGTTCAAAAGGTGTTAATGGCTGAGCGAGGTGGCTCATGCCTGTAATTCCAGAGCTTTGGGAGGTTGAGGCAGGAGGATCACTTGAGGCCAAGAGTTTGACACCACTCTGGGCAACATGGTGAGACTCCATCTCTATAAAAATTTTAAAAATTAGCCAGGTGTGGTGGTGCATGACTGTAGTCCTAGTTACTTGAGAGGCTGAGGTGAGAGGATTCCTTAAGACCAAGAAGTAGAGGCTTCAGTGAGCTATGATCATGCCACTGCACTCCAGCCTGGGTGACAGAGTGAGACCCTATCTCTAAATTTAAAAAAAAAATTTTTTTTGAGATGGAGTCTTGCTCTGTAGCCGAGACTGGAGTACAGTGGCACATCTTGACTCACTGCAACCTCTGCCTCCCTGGTTCCAGCGATTCTTCTGCCTCAACCTCTTGAGTAACTGGGACAACAGGCACATGCCTGTTAGCAGCAGGCTAATTTTTTGTATTTTTAGTAGACACAAGGTTTCACCATATTGGCCAGGTTGGTCTTGAACTCCTGACCTCGTCATCCACCCACCTCAGCCTCCCAAAGTGCTGGGATTAAGGTGTGAGCCACTGTGCCCAGCCAAAATTTTTTTTAAGTAATAAAAAGTATTAAGAATTTTGAAGATGGTAGCACAGGGCCCTTCTGAGCTCATCCGTGAATCTGAGGCTTTACGTTTATATACGTATTTTTTATTTATTATATATATTTTTGCTATATAATTTTTACATATGACATATAAGTGTTTATATTTACTATATTATATATATTTATACATATATAAATTATATAATATAAATATATAATCATTTATATATTAAGAGAGAGAGATGGAATAAACAGATGAAAGAGATGGGCTCACATATGAGCCAAATCTGTATTCGGGTTTCTTTGTATTGGACTATAAAATGATATAGTAGGAGGGGGGTAAATATTTTATTCCTTATAAGGATTCATTCATTCATTTCCTCTTTCAAAGAACATTAATGAAGCACCAGCTCTATACCAGACACGGTAGAAACATAAATGAAAATCATAGCCACGGGGCCCACTGTAGAAACCAAGGGAAAACATAAAATTATAAAATATAAAATTACAAAATATGGCCAGGGGTCGTGGCTCACTTCTGTAATCCCAGCAGTTTGGGAGGCCAAGGTGGGCAGATCACTTGAGGTCAGGAGTTCAAGACCAGCCTGGCCAACATGGTGAAACCCGTCTCTACTAAAAATACAAAAATTAGCGGGGCGTGGTGGTGCGTGCCTATAATCCCAGCTACTCGGGGGGCTGAGGCAGGAGACTCGCTTGAGCCTGGGAGGCGGAGGTTGTAGCAAGCTGAAATCACACCACTGCATTCCAGCCTGGGCAAGCAAGAAAGACTCTGTCTCAAAAATAAAATAAAATAATACAATAAAATAATAAAATTATCCTGTGGGACCCTGTGTTTGTCACTTTCACACAGGGTCCTGCAGGAGAATCCAGGGCCCTTACTCCTGTCTTAGTCGTCTCAGCGGAAGTAGCTTGCAAACTTGGCTCTGAAGGATGGACAGGAAGCCACCAGGGACACAGTGGGGAACGGTATTCCAGGCAGATATAGAGAGGTGAAAAAGAGCAAACTGGAAAATGCAGGAAGACCATCAGGGCAGGAATGAAAGGTCCACGCTGGGGCTGCGACCACCCGGTAAGAGGTGAAGTCATGAGGCCAGCCGAAGAGGGAAGGGTCTGTTCCAACCCTTAGCGTGACAGAAGATTCACGAATAGACCTTCAGATTCCTCTCTATCTTGTTTTTGTTTTTGAGACAGAGTGTTGCTCTGTTACCCAGGCTGGGGTACAGTGGCATGATCTCAGCTCACTGTAACCTTGAACCCCCGGGCTCCAGCAATCCGCCTGCCTCAGCCTCCCAAGTAGCCGGGACCACAGGCATGTGCCACCATGCCCAGCTAATTTTGGTATTTTTTGTAGAGACCAGGTCTTGCTGTGTTGCCCAGGCTGGTCTTGAACTCCTGAGTTCAAGGGATCCACCCGCCTTGGCCTCCCAAAGTGCTGGGATTTTGTGTGAGCCACCAGGCGTGGCCTCTTAGGTTTTCTTTTTTAAGAGTTTTTGAGATTTAGCTCTTACATTGAGGTCGTAATCTAAGTCGAGTTAGTTTCTGCGTACTGTGTAGCAAAGGGGTCCAGTTCTTTTGCTTGTGGTGACCTAGTTATCCCAACATCATTTATGACAAAGACTCTTCTTTCCCCTTGGCACCCTTGTCTTGGCACCCTTGTTGAAAATCAGCTGATCATGAATGTAAGGGTTTATTTCTGGACTCTCAATCCTGCTCTCTTGAGCTGTAATATCTATCCTTATGCCAGAAGCACACTGAACTACTGTAGCTTTGCAGTAAAGTTTTAAATCAAGAAGGGAGAGTTCTCCAACTTTGTTCTTCTTTTTCAAGATTATTTGGTTATTCTGGTTTGCCCTCAGGTTTTTTACAATAAACCTAAACGTTTCGAAACCATGAAGCGTTCTTCTCCTTTTTCAAAAGAAATGTGTGTGTGTGTGTCTATGTGTCTCTGCCAGTCAGTATGATCAGCTTCTTCTCTACCCCTTTACTTCCCAGCTTCTACTACTACATCTCCTTTGTTAGGGGACCAGGGGACCCTTATTTCCTGCTACTCCAAGGGTCCCAACTCAGTGTCATCTATATTCTGCAGTGGTGAGTCCAAATGGCCCCAATGAGCTGTACCTCCTGGCACTCCCACCCTTGGGTGCCATCTCCTGGTGGAACACAGACCGGCTCTGTGATTTGTTTTGCCTGATTGAATGTGGTGGAGGTGATGTTCTGCGGTTGATTTGTTTTGCCTGATTGAATGTGGTGGAGGTGATGTTCTGCGGTTGATTTGTTTTGCCTGATTGAATGTGGTGGAGGTGATGTTCTGCGGTTTCCAAGCCCAGGGATGAAGAAGGTCTGCCTGTGTGCTTTCAGAAGCCCTAAGTATGTCCATGTACGAAGTCCAGACTACACCGTGGACAGAACATGTGAAGAGGCTGTGTGTAGACGCCACATAGAGGGGCCACACAGAGAGGCCACAGGGACACCACGTAGAGAGGCATCGAGGTTCTGTGGAGACAGAGAGAAGCCTGAGTGTCCCAGTGTCCTGCTTCAGCATCCGTACGACTCTAGCCAAGTTGCCATCTGAGAATCCCCAAATGAGAAGCACCCAGCTGAGGCCAGCCAACCCAGAGAACCATGAGAGATGACACAGTGGAGGTTGTGTTAAGTCACTACGTTTTGTAGCAATTTGTTATGCAGCAATAGATAATTAAAACAGAAATCCAATGGCATGGCGTGGTGGGTCACACCTGTAATCCCAGCACTTTGGGAGGCTGAGGCAGGAAGACCACCTGGGCCTAGGAGTTCAAGACCAGCCTGGGCAACACAGTGAGACCCTGTCTCTATTTAAATAAAATAATAAATAAAACCAAAAATCCCAGCTTAGTTCAAAGACACAAAATAGTTACTTAACCTCCTGATGCCTCGTTTCTCAATCTGTAAAATGGAGATGATGATGACAATAATAACACATCTGTCACAGGGTTTTTGTGAAGATTAAAGGAGATCACATACGCAAATCACTCAGTACAATGCAATAGTGTTACTATTAATTTTTACAATAATTCAGTCCAGTTTAGTGGCACACATTCAAGTTGTCATAAGATAACCAGGCATGGAGATTCAACTGGGTGAGTCATAAATTTTAAGTGGGGTTTCTACAAAATGCGGTGGGATCGCTGCCTTCACTCTTGAAATGATTCATTAAACAAGTTTCTGTACAACTCATACGCTCGTAAGAAAAAAATAATAAATACATAAAAGAAGGAAACAAACAAGACAAAACATGCCCACCGTGCAGTGGGAAGACCGGAAATTCCATCGGAGGCACCAGAATCCAACGAGGCTGCCCTTTAGATTCTGCCCAAGTAGTCGCGAACTTTGGTTTAGAATCATGCAGTGTGAGAGCTGGGAGGAAGTTCGAAGATCATCTAATTCCTCATGAGCACATGAGGAGGGTGAGGGGTTAAGGGGTTTCACAGCTAGTTAATGAGAGAGCCAGAACACACATGCAGGCTCCAGGTTCTTTTGCAAACTTAACATTTGTGGTTGTTCTTTTATTTATTTATTTATTTTTATTTTATTTTATATTTTTGAGATGGAGTCTTGCTCTGTCACCCAGCCTGGAGTGCAGTGGTGCAATCTCGGCTCACTGCAACCTCCGCCTCTTGGGTTCAAGCAATTCTCCTGCCTCAGCCTCCCGAGTAGCTGGGAGTACAGGCGCCTGCCACCATGCCTGGCTAATTTTTGTATTTTTAGTAGAGATGAGGTTTCACCATATTGGCCAGGCTGATCTTGAACTCCTGACCTCATGATCTGCCTGTCTCGGCCTCCCAAAGTGCTGGGATTACAAGGGTGAGCCACTGTGCCTGGCCTGTGGTTGTGTTTTTCTAATTTTATCCATGACTGTTGTTTTTAAAAACACACACACACACACAATATTAGGAAATTGGGAAACTTAAAAAGGGAGAGTCCCTTGCAAATTTCAGCTTCTAGAAATAACTACTACTGACTTTTCTGACTCTTAGTTAATAAAGGTCCTTAGGATTACTTTATAAATGTTATTGACAAATGTCATCATACATCCAGAAGGAAGCATGGTATTGACAGGCAGCAAGAACAGGAAACAAATACCAATTATTTTACTGAAGCCTGAATAGCATGACCTCCATCTCCACCATGCCCTGAGAAAGATCTTCAACCTTACAGACAAGACAATAACATAGTAAGAGGCAGTGTAGCATGATGGTTAGGGACACAGCCTTTGAAGTCACTGCCAGATTCAAATCCAAGCTCAGCTCTTTTTTTTTTTCTTTTATTTTTGAGACAGGGTCTCACTGTCACCCAGGCTGGAGTGCAGTGGCACGATCACAGGGTCTCACTGTCACCCAGGCTGGAGTGCAGTGGCACGATCTCGGCTCACTGCAAGCTCCGCCTCCAGGGTTCACGCTATTCTCCTGCCTCAGCCTCCCGAGTAGCTGGGACTATAGGTGCTGGCCACCAAACCTGGCTAATTTTTTGTTTTTGTATTTTTAGTAGAGACAGGGTTTCACCATGTTAGCCAGGATGGTCTCAATCTCCCGACCACGTGATCTGCCCGCCTCAGCCTTCCAAAGTGCTGGAATTACAGGCGTGAGCCACTGCACCCGGCCTCTTTTTTTTTTTTTTTAGACAGAGTTTCACTCTTATTGCCCACGCTGGAGTGCAATGGTGTGATCTCAGCTCACTGCAACCTCCGCCTCCTGGGTTCCGGTTCAAGCAGTTCTCCTGCCTCAGCCTCCTGAGTAGCTGGGATTACAGACATGTGCCACCACACCCAGCTCATTTTTGTATTTTTAGTAGAGATGGGGGTTTTACCATATTGGCCAAGATGGTCTGGATCTCCTGACCTTGTGATCCGCCCGCCTTGGCCTCCCAAAGTGTTGGGATTACAGGCTTGAGCCGCTGTGCCCAGCCATGCTCTGCTCTTATGAGCTGGGTGTCCCTGAATATTTTATCATCCTTTCTGAGCTTCACTTTCCTCATTTTGAAATCAGAATCAATAATAATACCTTCCACACGGGCTACAGCCAGGGTGAAACAAGCGACTATAAAAGCACTGAGCTCCTGGCTAACACAGTGAAACCCTGTCTCTACTAAAAATATAAAATTAGCTGGATGTGGTGGTGGGCGCCTGTAGTCCCAGCTACTCGGGAGGCTGAGGCAGGAGAATGGTGTGAACCCGGGAGGCGGAGCTTGCAGTGAGCCAAGAGCAAGACTCTGTCTCAAAATAAATAAATAAATAAATAAATAAATAAATAAATAAATAGCACTGAGCATGGGGGGAAGCTCTCTATAATGTGGGTACCACCATTACCTTCTTCATCATCGTCTTCATCTCACCTGGATCATCATCAGGTACTCTAGTTCTATGGGAATCTAATATTAGGTCATCCTGACTCTAGTTTACTGTGAAAAGTCTATAAGCTCCTATCATTGAATCTGCATTTGCAGCTAAAGAAATAAATTTACATCTTATGGCCGGGCATGATGGTTCACACCTGTAATCCCCAACACTTTGGGACGCCAAGGGGGGTGGATCACTTGAAGTCAGGAGTTCAAGACCAGCCTGGCCAAAATGGTGAAATCCCATCTCTACTAAAAATACAAAAATTAGCCCAGCGTGGTGGTGCACACCTGTAGTCCCAGCTACTTGGGAGGCTGAGGCAGGAGAATCACTTGAACCCGGGAGGCAGAGGTTGCAGTGAGCCAAGATCATGCCATTGCACTCCAGCCTGGGCGATAGATTGAAACTCCGTCTCAAAAAAGAAAAAATAAAGAAATTTACATTTTATAACTCAAAGTAGAAGCAACACAGTTTAGAAACCTCCTGCATGGCAAGAATTCGTAAGACCAAAATATTAAAGGGTGAAAACATTCTATAGGATGATACCCAATCACACTGAAAAGCAGAGAAACAATGTGTGCAATAGTGTCCTGATACAAGGCAGAGTTCCATGTCCTCTAAGGTCCTGTCCCTCTAAGTTTAATTTTACAAAAATGGGGGCTTTAAAAATATCACATACTTAGTGGGAGAGTTTTCGCATGTGTGGAGACAGAGTATACAGGACTGTCCATACTTTCTGCTCAATTTTGCTGTGAACCTAAAACTGCCCTAAAAATAAAGTTCATTAAAGAAAAAAAAATCACAGCCAGGCGCAGTGGCTCACACCTGTAATGCCAACACTTTGGGAGGCCGAAGCGGGTGAATCACGAGGTCAGGAGATCGAGACCATCCTGGCTAACACGGTGAAACCCCGTCTCTACTAAAAAAATACAAAAAAAACTAGCCGGGCGAGGTGGCGGGTGCCTGTAGTCCCAGCTACTCGGGAGGCTGAGGCAGGAGAATGACGTGAACCCAGGAGGCGGAGCTTGCAGTGAGCCGAGATCGCGCCACTGCACTCCAGCCTGGGCGACAGAGCAAGACGCCATCTCAAAAAAAAAAAAAAAAGACCAGCCTGGCCAACATGGTGAAACCCCGTCTTTACTAAAAATACAAAAAATTAGCCTGGCGTGGTGGTGCATGCCTGTAATTCCAGCCACTCAGGAGGCTGAGGCAGAAGAATTGCTTGAACCTGGGAGGTGGAGGTTGCAGTGAGCTGAGATCGTGCCACTATACTCCGGCCTGAGTGACAGATTGACTCTGTCAAAAAAAAAAAAAAAAAAAAAATCACAATCACATACTAAGCTCCCAAGGACATAAACAAGATAGAGACCTCATCCAGTTTTTTGTTTGTTTCAGGGACCTGCAACTGTTTGTTACCAACCAGTTTCCTGGGCTGTCCAGAACCGAGAGTTTATGGGGTACTAAGCCCGTGCTCTATCCTCAGGTACCCCTCTTCATGCAGAGCAACACAGAAAAACAAATTTGTAGCACAAAGTACACCCGATTTGCTACAGCTTACGACTAGCCTCATGAATCCTTTTTCTCATTAATTCAAACTTTGCAAAAAAAAAAAAAAAAAAAAAAATCACATACTTAAAAATAAATCACTTGAGCACAGAAGCATATCAAAATCTAATATAAACAAACAAAAAACCCAACTTATTTTAACATGCCACTGAAACTGGGCTCAAGTTTTCAAACTTCTTATGAAATATTATACTCTCGAGCAGGCTTTTTTTTTTTCTAACTGGAGGTGAACGGCAGAGTTCTGATGTGGAAAAGCAATCCATGTTTGTACAGAGAGATGGCATAGGAAAAGTGGTCAAATTCAACTAGTCTGTCCTCATCGAACAGGCGACTACTGTCTTCTCAACATTTCCAAAAGAATTCATATGTCTGCTACTGTTTATGTCATATGCCTGTTAATTTTTCATGCTAATTTTTAGTGTTCCTGGAAAACCTCACTGTTTGGCACCGAAAATTATTATTGCTATTGTTGTTGTTTTGTTAATTATGTAAGCCAAGCAAATGACGGTGAATTAATTCTGCAATGTTGAGTACTCAATTGGCATGCAAGTACCCAGCCTTCCAAAGGGATATCCTTCATGTTTCACTGATTTTCGAATGACAGTCGGCTTGCCTAAACTTATCCTTTACATTTAAGAAATTTTGTGGGTTCCTGTCTGCCCAGGGGATTTTTATTACTTGTTTATGCAAACAGCAGGTTGCATAAGAGACTTGCTGGCCTTTTTTTTTTTTTTTAAGAGAGATTTCGTAGTTTCCTGGTAACCATTCAGTCATCTATTTCAACACCCTGACATGACATAAAGGCAGGCGCGGAACCACACGTTCACCACACAGACACACGCCTCCTTGCTGGAGCATTCGCCGGGCAAGGCGCTCCATCGGACCAACTAGCCGCACTCATGAATTGGCACCATCCGCAGGATCACTTTCTGGTAATAGACAAGAAGAACTGCTGTGTGTTCCGAGATGACTTCATTGTCAAGGTGTTGCCGCCGGTGTTGGGGCTGGAGTTTATCTTCGGGCTTCTGGGCAATGGCCTTGCCCTGTGGATTTTCTGTTTCCACCTCAAGTCCTGGAAATCCAGCCGGATTTTCCTGTTCAACCTGGCAGTGGCTGACTTTCTCCTGATCATCTGCCTGCCATTCCTGATGGACAACTATGTGAGACGTTGGGACTGGAAGTTTGGGGACATCCCTTGCCGGCTGATGCTCTTCATGCTGGCCATGAACCGCCAGGGCAGCATCATCTTCCTCACGGTGGTGGCCGTGGACAGGTATTTCCGGGTTGTCCATCCCCACCACGCCCTGAACAAGATCTCCAATCGAACAGCAGCCATCATCTCTTGCCTTCTGTGGGGTGTCACTATTGGCCTGACAGTCCACCTCCTGAAGAGGAAGATGCCGATCCAGAATGGCACTGCAAATTTGTGCAGCAGCTTCAGCATCTGCAATACCTTCCGGTGGCACGAAGCCATGTTCCTCCTGGAGTTCTTCCTGCCCCTGGGCATCATCCTGTTCTGCTCAGCAAGAATTATCTGGAGCCTGCGGCAGAGACAAATGGACCGGCATGCCAAGATCAAAAGAGCCATCAACTTCATCATGGTCGTGGCCATCGTCTTTGTCATCTGCTTCCTTCCCAGCGTGGCTGTGCGGATACGCATCTTCTGGCTCCTGCACACTTTTGGCACGCAGAATTGTGAAATGTACCGCTCAGTGGACCTGGCGTTCTTTATCACTCTCAGTTTCACCTACATGAACAGCATGCTGGACCCCGTGGTGTACTACTTCTCCAGCCCATCCTTTCCCAACTTCTTCTCCACTTTGATCAACCGCTGCCTCCGGAGGAAGATGACAGGTGAGCCAGATAATAACCGCAGCACGAGTGTCGAGCTCACAGGGGACCCGAACACAACCAGAGGCGCTCCAGAGGCGTTAATGGCCAACCCCGATGAGCCATGGAGCCCCTCTTATCTGGGTCCAACCTCTCGTTAAATAACCATGCCAAGAAGGGACATTGTCACCAAGAACGAGGGTCTCTGGAGAAACAGTTGGGCTGTTGCATCAAGTAATGTCATTGGACTCGGCCTAAGGTTTCCTGGAACTTCCAGATTCGGAGAATCCGATTTAGGGAAACTGTGGCAGACAAGTGGGAGACTGGTTGCAAGGTGTGACCGCAGGAATCCTGGAGGAACAGAGAGTAAAGCTTCTAGGCATCTGAAACTTTTGCTTCATCTCTGATGCTCGCAGGACTGAAGATGGGCAAATTGTCAGCGTTTGCGCTGAGCAGAGTTGGAGCCAGAGATCTACTTGGGACTTGTTGGCCTTCTTCCTACATCTGCCTGAGACTGGGGGGCTCAGCTCCTGGGGTGATATCTAGCCTGTTTGAAACAGCGGGGATAAGGAGAGCTGAGATTGGAGGGAATTAAGTTGCTCCTGGAGGGAGCCCAGGCATCATTAAACAAGCCAGTAGGTCACCTGGCTTCCGTGGACTAATTCGTCTTTTGGACGAGCATTAGCAGAAATGGACTCAGGAAAGAGACTCACATGCTTTGGTTAATATCTGTGTTTCCGGTGGGTGTAATAGGGGATTAGCCCCAGAAGGGACTGAGATAAACAGTGTTATTATGGGAAAGGAAATGGCATTGCTGCTTTCAACCAGCGACTAATGCAATCCATTCCTCTCTTGTTTATACTAATCTAAGGGTTGAGCACTTGAAACGGCTTCAGGATGGAAAGCTGTTTCCCACCTCTGTTTGCTTTTACCATTAAAAGGAAAACGTGCCGCTGCCCCACGGTTAGAGGGGGGCACATTCCTCCTGGTTCCTTTGCTTGTGTTTCTGTACTTACCAAAAATCTACCATTTCAATAAATTTTGATAGGAGACACAGTCTGGCGTTGCTATGTCTGGGTTATGGTTCACAGAAATGGGCTTCTTACTTAAGCAGAGACCTTTATGGGTTGTTAACTATGTCCTGGTAGAAAACTACTCCACCCTGCAAAGTAAGAAAGAGACACAGACACTGAGCTACATCATGAGACAACTAAGCAGAAATTACACCTGTGTCTAAACAAAGATAGAAAGAGCTGGGATTAAAAATAATTTGGAAGGATAGTACAGATACGATTGCAAGGGCACTCACATTTTATTAGAGTTTGGTGAATATTGCTGTTAGTATTTGTGCATTTTTTTTTTTTTTTTTTTTTTTTGAGACGGAGTCTCGCGCTGTGTCACCCAGGCTGGAGTGCAGTGGCGCGATCTCGGCTCACTGCAAGCTCCGCCTCCCAGGTTCAGGCCATTCTCCTGCCTCAGCCTCCGAGTAGCTGGGACTACAGGCGCCCGCCACCACGCCCGGCTAGTTTTTTGTATTTTTAGTAGAGATGGGGTTTCACCATGTTAGCCAGGATGGTCTCGATCTCCTGACCTCGTGATCCGCCCGTCTCGGCCTCCCAAAGTGCTGGGATTACAGGCTTGAGCCACCGCGCCCGGCCGTATTTGTGCATTAAAAAGGGAATCAAGGCGAGGCATGGTGGCTCACGCCTGTAATCCCAGCACTTTGGAGGGGCCGAGGCGGGCAGATTACCTGAGGTCTGGAGTTTGAGACCAGCCTGGCCAACATGGCGAAACCCCGCTTCTACTAAAAATACAAGAAAAATAAGCCAGGCGTAGTGGTGGCCGCCTGTAGTCCCAGCTACTGGGGAGGCTGGGGGAAGAATTGCTTGAACCCGGGAGGCGGAGGTTGCAGTGAGCCGAGATGGTGCCCCTGCACTCCAGCCTGGGTGACAGAGCAAGACTTCATCTCAAATAATAATAATAAACAATATAAAAAGGGAATCAAGTCAGGCAGATATTTTTCCGTAGGAGGGAGAAGAGCGAGCTTCCTATGGAATGGTTTCAGTTCCCGATTTGGAGAAGGAAAGGAGATGTACTGGTTTGAGTCTGTGATCGGTCCAAGTTTCTGTTACGCTTTCATTTCCAACTCTGTCACTCCTTGATTATTTGGCAAGACGAGGCTTGCTTCAACCTCCTGACATGAACACAGATAAGGAATTTAGAGACGGGCTCCCAGCTCTGAGACAATGACAGTAAATGAAGAAAGGTGGACGCTCTGGAATTACCTCTGTGCTTTCAGAGCAGTTGGCTTGTCTGTATCACCAAGCAACGTACAAGTAAAAAGCCAAAAGCAAGGATCACCTCGAAGAGGAAGAGATGTCAGGGATGAGCTCAGAGGAAACTAGGGATTCCCCAGCCTCGGAGGCATGAGTCAGTGGGGAGCCTTGTTGTGAAACCCGGATTCTTTCAAGGGATGAGGTGGTTTGGGGTGTTCGGACCTCCACAACTCACATTCACTCGCTGATTCAGGCATTCCATCCGTTTTTTCTTTTCTGATACCGAGTCTCGCTCTGTCACCCAGGCGGGAGTGCAGTGGTGTGATCTCGGTTCATTGCAGCCTCTGCCTCCTGGGTTCGAGTGATTCTCCGGCCTCAGCCTCCCCAGTAGCTGGGATTACAGGTGTGCACCACTACACCTGGCTAATTTTTGAATTTTTAGTGGACATGGAGGGTTCGCCATGTTGCCCAGGCTGGTCTCGAACTCCTGACCTCAGGTGATCCACCCGCTTCAGCCTCCCAAAGTGCTGGGATTACAGGTGTGAGCCACTGTGCCCAGCCTCATTCCATCAGTTTTATCTATTAAGCACCAACTGTGTGCCAGGGGCTGTTCTGGGTGGTGGAGATAGAACAAGGAACAAGGCAGCCACAGTCCTCTTCTCATCGAGCTGACTTTTGAGGTGGGGAGGCAGGCAGAAATAAAAAGGGGCCTTGGGGTGGCTGTGGGTGTCATGACCATGGTGGAGTGGGACAATGGGGATAAAAAGTAATTGGGGCTGGGGTGACTGGGATGGCTTCTATGAGGCATTGACCTTGAGCTGAGCCATGAATGACTAAACAGAGCAAGCAATGCAAAAGTCTGGGAGAAAGACACGCCAAGCAGAGGGAATGGCAGGTGCAAAGGCCCTGAGGTGAGAATTAGGTTGGTGACTGCGTGTTCATTTCCTGTGGCTGGGTGGCTTGGAACAATAGGAATGTATTCTCCCACAGCTCTGGAAGCTAGAAGTGCAGAATCAAGGTGTTGGCTGGGTTGGTTCCATCTGGAGGCTCAGGGGAAAATCTGTTTCATGCCTCGCCTCACTCCGAGCTTGAGGAGACTGCTGGCACTCTTGGACTTGCCTTGACTTGTAGACGCTTCACTCCAATCTCTGCCCCTGTCACCACATGGCGGTCCCCTCTGTGTCCTCTCCTCTTCTTACAGACACCTGTCTTTTTTTTTTTTTTTTTTGTCTGTTTTTGAAACAGAGTCTCACTCTGTCACCCAGGCTGGAGTGCAGTGGCTTGATCTTGGCTCACTGCAACTCTGCCTCCCAGCCTCAAGTGATTCTCTTGCCTCAGCCTCTCACGTAGCTGGGATTACAGGCATGTGCCCCCACACCTGTCTAATTTTTCTATTTGTAGTAGAGACAGGGTTTTACCATGTTGGCCAGGCTGGTCTTGAACTCCTGACCTCAGGTGATCCGCCCGCCTCGGCCTGCCATAGTGCTGGGATTACAGGTGTGATCCAGCACTCCCAGTCATAAAAGATGCCTGTCTTTATAACCCACCCTAATCCAGGATGCTCTCATCTGGAGATCTTTACCTTAGTTATACCTACAGAGACCCTTAATCCAAATAAGGTTGTATTCTAAGGTTTGGGGTGAACATAGCTTTTGGGAACCAGAACTCAACCGACGATAGTGAGGAACAACGTGGCCAACACAATGAGTGTGGGGCCTGCCATATAGTGAGGTCGAGATCCCCTTTCAGACAAAAGTAATGAAAGACTCGAGATGAAGATCATACTATATTTAAATGAAAAAGTTTCTAAACAGAATATGATATCCATTTTCTTTTAAAATACGTATATCTGTGTACTTGTGCAAGGAACAACAGACTACAAGAACACACACCAGGCTGGGCACAGTGGCTCACCCCTGTAATCCCAGTACTTTTGGAGGCTGAAGCGGGTGGATCATGTGAGCCCAGGAGTTCAAGACCAGCCTGGGCAACATAGCAAGACTCCATCTGTACAAAACATTTAAATATTTAGCCAGGCATGGTGGCATACACATGCAGTCCTAGCTACTTGGGAGGCTGTGGTGGGAGGATCACTTGAGCCCAAGAGTTTGAGGCTGCCGTGAGCTATGATCAGGCCACTGCACTCCAGCCAGGGCGACAGAGTGAGACCTTGTCTCAAAAAAAAAAAAAAAGAAAGAAAGAAAGTGACACTCTGATACTCAGGCTGAGCCATTGGAAAGTATCTTCTACATTTGCTGTGTGTGTGTTTTTGTGTGTGTGAAAGGAGAGAGAGGAAGAGGAAGAGAAAATTTATTTATGTAGATCTATGTGTCTATATATTGGAAAAGGTGGTTATAATCATATACGCATCTATTTTGCATTACTGCCTTTAAACCTGTCTTACAGCTGTTTATTTTGGGGGCTACCAGTTCTTAAGGTCACAAAAACCATGAGTTCACGCTCTGCTATGTAGACCAGAACTTCCTCGCAGCTCTTCCCAACAATCTCTCATCAAGAGATTATCCCTAAGTCTGGATCCATAAAATCAGGGGTGCAAGATCATGTTCATTTCTGATTCTTTGAGCTTCCTTCCCTTTCCAGGTTCATTCTCTTATTTGCCCCACAATGCCTTACTTGAAGTGAGGGTGAAATCGCGTTTGCAAAAATTATAAGTGAGAAAAGTATGATGGTGAAATAGATCTAACCTCACTCCATCTGTCTGCTAACCTCCAAGCTGTCCTTGCTCATTATAGGCCAAACTAACTTTGGGAGGAAATTGTTTATAGTTTAACTTTGAAACAAAGACAATAACAGCCCTTTCCCAAAAGGAACCCCCTTCCTGCCTGAGGGCTAGACTGCCTTTGCAGGACTAACAAATTGGCTATAAGATTAGAAATTATGGTTTACGAGCCATGCAGCCTCTGGCTGCAAGATTCTGAACCTTCCCAAATTGCTCCTGGGAGTAACATCACTGTTGCAAAACCTAAAATCAGTGCTTGAGGTATTTTGCAGACCCTGCACTCTGAGGCACCACCTGATAATCTGGCTCAACCAGTTCTGCCATCCCACCCGGGAACAGAACACAGTAAGAAAATCTCACTTTGACCCCTATGATTTCATCTCCAACCCAACCACTCAGCATTCCCCACTTCCCAAGCCCCTACCCACCAAATTAGCCTTAAAAACTCTGATCCCGAATTCTCTGATTTGAATAATGATAAAACTCTGGTCTCTTGTACAGACGGCCCTGCAGGAATTAAACTTTATTGCAATTCCCTTGTCTTTTTTTTTTTTTTCTTTTGAGACAGAGTTTCATAGGCTGGAGTGCAATGTCGCGATCTCAGCTCACTGCAACCTCTACCTCCCGGGTTCAAGCTATTCTCCTGCCTCAGCCTCTCAAGTAGCAGGGATTACAGGCATGCACCACCATGTCCGGGTAATTTTGTATTTTTAGTAGAGATGGGTTTTCATCATGTTGGCCAGGCTGATCTCAAACTTCTGACCTCAGGTGATCCGCCTGCCTTGGCTTCCCAAAATGCTATGGTTACAGGCATGGACCACCAGGCCCGGCCCCCTGTGTTGATAGATTGGCTTTGTCTAGGTGGACAAGGAGAACTCCACTGGGTGGTTGCAAATTTGGGGTGTCATCCAGGACCACCCTTGTGGGTACTTGCCTGAGGTTCGGTAGCCCTCCACTAGTGACAGATCTGGAGGCCCGCCGAAGTGGCAATTTAGTTCTTGGACTGGGGGCTGTGGCACTGTCTCTACCAGCAGGGTGTCGCCAACTCATGGTGCATGGACTCAAATGCAATAAACAGTCCTGGGGAGATGTCCCACACCTGTAGCCCCATCATGGGTGTCTGATTTGGTGAGTATTCTAGGTGCTGCCAACAACCTCATCCTTCTGACTTGTTGGCCTCTCTGAAGGGGGTGTCTGCTCTAATTGGATCAAGAATAGGGGACTTGTTTGGAGGAACATTCTTGGTTTGTGATTTGGTCTGGAATCTCTGCCTGCAAGTCCTTCTGCTTGTTTTTTCACTTGCATGTTTGTGTATGTATAGAAATTGCTGATGGAAGTCCAACAGGCTCTCCTAGTTTGTCTGGTCTGTCACATTTACTGATTGAAGGAACTGTTAGTGGAAGCGCAACAGGCCTGACTCATGGTGACTTTCCATTCTTCTGGAAGCTGCAGGGAAAGGGAACCCAAAAATCTGGTATGCCAGCAAAGAGAGTAAGAATTTCTGGCAAGCCAGGCTTCTGGTCTCTCTCTCTCTTTCTCTCTGTGAATGGTAAACATCATTGTTTGTCTCCTCTGCAAGGGTTTGATTAATTGAAAAAAGGATTTATAACAGGGCACAGTGGCTCACGCCTGTAATTCCAGCACTTTGGGAGGTCGAGGTGGGCAGATCACCTGAGGTCGGGAAGTTCAAGACCAGTCTGGCCAACATGGTGAAGCCCCATCTCTACTAAAAATACAAAAATTAGCTGGGCATGGTGGCAGGTGCCTGTAATCCCAGCTAAAATCCCAGCTACTCAGGAGGCTGAGGCAGGAGCATCGCTTGAACCCAGGAGGCAGAGGTTGCAGTGATCTGAGATCATGCCACTGCACTCCAGCCTGGGTGACAAGAGTAAGACTCCGTCTCAAAAAAAAAAAAAGCTCTTCAAGAAAACTGGCCTTATAACTTGCATATGCAGTCTCTGTACAGGGTTCCTGACTTGTCGTAAATAAAGAATGTCACTTTCTGACAGGCCCAGAAGCCCAAATTATCTTGGGACCTTGAGAGGAGCAAAATTCTCCCAACTCATACAAGTATACGCAGGCATAGAGAAATCCATGGCTGGGCTAAAGGCTTTAAAAAGTATAAGGTGAGATTCCTTGAGGAATGAAATTTCAGCAAAGCTGATTTTATTTTTATTTATTTATTTTTTATTTTTATTTATTTATTTTTTATTTTTTAATTTTTCAGCCTGGGCCTTCTCCCACCTCAGCCTCCCAAGTAGCTGGGACTACAGGCATGCACCACCACACCTGGCTAATTTTTGTAGAGACAGAGATCTTGCTATGTTGCCCAGGCTGGTCTTTAACTCCTGGGCCCAGGTGATTCTCTCACCTTGGCCTCCCAAAGCACTGGGATTACAGGTGTGAGCCACCGTGCCTGACCAGCAAAGCCAATTTTAAAGGGCCTGTATGGCTCTTTAAAATAATTATTCTTGCCATACTTTATACAAATAATCAGGCCAAGTATAATAAGACTAAGACTTATTTCGCAATTAAATTTGTCCTACTATTATTGGTTTTTAATAAAAATGGGGACTAAAGAGAGAAAAATTATGTTTCAAAAAGCTATAGTACCCCCATTGTTAGATTCTAGTCTTATCCACTGTTCTTGAGTTTTTTGTTATTTTCTGCAATTTGGACTAAATCCTGAATTCTTTGTGGCTGCAGTGAGCTGTCATCACACCACTGCACTCCAGCCTGCATGACAGAGTGAGATCCTGTTTCGAAAAAATTAAACTAAATTTTAAAAATTGTTGTGTGTCACAGAGATAACCAGTTTTTCTTGTTGACTGCATCTTTAACCATGGCTGTCCTGAGGCTAACCTAACTAATGCTCCAAACTAATGTTTTCCACACTAATGCTTTCAAATTTTTCTTCCGCTTCTCTGACTTGGACCCAATAAAATTGCTACTACCTTTTTCCTGAGGCCCTGTAAGCTGAAGCTTATTCTTTTAATACAGGTGGCAAAAACATGTCCAATTGCCACTGCCTTCCTGCTCTGTAACTAAAGGTATTCTGAGTTGCACATCTGGATAAATTGTGCCCAACATTAACTTTTGTTTTTCTTATATTTCCATAGAAATGCCTCGTATTAAAAATCTGCTTGTCTTCATCACATATAGAGGCCTAGCCCACGTGCAATGCCACCTCCTGCTATGGGAAACGGCTGTTTAACAACTGATTTAGTCCCAGCACTAGGAAACTGATTAAAAATATATGGGACAGTGTGTTTAAATGTACTCTTTCCTGACTGACTATAGAGGCATTGCCTATGAGTTAGCCCTGATCCACAAGGGGCAGTACCAAATAAAATAAAGTAAAATAAAATAAAATTCACTCATTCTTGTCTATCCCAATATGTTTGTCCAACAACCTCTGACCCAAATCTCTCTGCCAGTCACCCCATGTCTGACTGGTTCTTGGAGCTATTCACCTGGATCCCTTAGAGCTTAAGATCAATTCTACAAAGGCTTCTTCTTTTTTTTTATCTCTCTCTTTTTTTTCATAGACAAAGTCTCACTTTATTGCCTAGGCTAGTCTTGAACTTCTGGGCTCAAGCAATCCTCCTGCCTTGGCCTCCCAAAGTGCTGGGATTACAGGCATGAACCACCACGCCCGGCCTCTACAAAGGCTTCTGAAACTAGGACTTTCACTCCTTACCCTAGGACTCATTATATATCTTACAGTTCACTGCTCATTTAAACACTACATTAAAACTCTAGGCAAGAATACTAACACCTTCCTCCTGCAAGCCTCAAAACCCCAACCAGGCACCATGAGTCCAGGCAGACAGCTGCAAAGCAATTCCACTCTTCTTACCTTGGGGTCAACACCTGCCCTAACTACACCCCTGCCAGCAGAAAGAAGCTAAAGCAGTCTTCGCCCTTTTTCCATCTCACAGCTTGGTTTCAAGAATAAGGTTGTTACAGGCCGGGCGCAGTGGCTTATGCCTGTAATCCCAGCACTTCAGGAGGTCAAGGCAGGCGGATCACAAGGTCAGGAGATTGAGACCATCCTGGCCAACATGGTGAAAACCTGTCTCTACTAAAAATACAAAAATTAGTTGGGCGTGGTGGCGCATGCCTGTAATCCCAGCTACTCGGGAGGCTGAGGCAGGAGAAACGCTTGAACCAGGGAGTCGGAGGTTGTGGTGAGCCGAGATCGTACCACTGCACTCCAGCCTGGCAGCAGAGCGAGACTCCGTCTCAAAAAAAAAATTTTTTTTAAATAAAATAAAATAAAATAAGGAATAAGGTTGTTACAAAACCCAAAGTGAGGGATTGAAACCACCTTTGCAAAAATTATAACAGAAAATTTTGATGGTGAAAGAGATCTGACCTAACTGATTCCATCTTGCTTCTAAACTCCAAGCTGTCCTTGTTCATTACAGGGCATAGGCCGAAGTCACTTTGGGAGGAACTTGTTTACCTTTGAAACAAAAGACGATAACAGCCCTTTCCCAAAACAAACTCCCTTCCTGCCATGGAGCTAGACTGCCTTAGCAGGACTAACACATTGGACAGAAGATTAGAAATGATGGTTTAAGAGTCATGCAGCCTCTGGCTGCAAGATTCTGAACCTCCTCAAACTGCTCCTGAGGATCATGTCACTGTTGTCAGATGTAAGATCAGTGACTGAGATATTTTGCAGACCCTGTGCTCGATGGCTCAGCTGGCACCACCCAGATCGATAAACTGGCTCATCTGGTCTTGTGGCCCTCACCCAGGAACTGACTCAGGACAAGAGGACATCTTTGACTCCCTGTGATTTCATCTCCAACCTGACCAATCAGCACTCCCCACTTTCTGAACCCCTATCGGCCAAGTTATCCTTAAAAACCCAGATCCAAGGCCGGGCGCGGTGGCTCAAGCCTGTAATCCCAGCACTTTGGGAGGCCAAGACGGGCGGATCACAAGGTCAGGAGATCGAGACCATCCTGGCTAACCCGGTGAAACCCCGTCTCTACTAAAAAATACAAAAAACTAGCTGGGCGAGGTGGCGGGCGCCTGTAGTCCCAGCTACTCTGGAGGCTGAGGCAGGAGAATGGCGTAAACCCGGGAGGCAGAGCTTGCAGTGAGCTGAGATCCGGCCACTGCACTCCAGCCTGGGCGACAGAGCGAGACTCCGTCTCAAAAAAAAAAAAAAAAAAAAAAAAACCCAGATCCAGGCCGGGCGCAGTGGTCCATGCCTGTAATCCCAGCACTTTGGGAGGCCAAGGCGGGTGGATCACCTGAGGTCAGAAGTTCGAGACCAGCCTGGCCAACATGGCGAAACTCCATCTCTCATAAACACAAAAATTAGCCAGGTGTGGTGGCATAAGCCTGTAGTCCAAACTACTTGGGAGGCTAAGGTAGGAGAATCACTTGAACCCGGGAGGCAGAGGTTGCAATGAGCTGAGATCATGCCACTGCTCTCCAGCTTGGGCGACACAGCAAGGCTCTATCTCAAAAAAAAAAAAAAAAAAACCCCAAAAAACAAAAAAACAAAAAACAGATCCAGCTGGGCACAGTGGCTCATGTCTATAATTCCAGCACTGTGGGAGGCCAAGACAGGCAGATTGCTTGAGTCCAGGAGTTTCAGACCAGCCTGGAAACTGGCAAAATGCTGTCTCTACAAAAATGCAAAAATTAACTAGGCACAGTGGTGTGTACCTGTAGTCCCAGCTACTCAGGAGGCTGAAGTGGGAGGATCACTTGAGCCCAGGAAGTCAAGGTTGCAGTGAGCTGTGAACACGCCACTGCACTCTAGCCGGGGAGACAGAAACCTTGTCTCAAATCCTCCCTTCCAGTCCTTGAGTTTTTGAGGAGACTGATTTGAGTCATAATAAAATGTCAGTCTCCCATACAGCTAGCTCTGCGTGAATTAAATTTTCTCTATTGCAATTCCCTTGTCTTCATAAATCAGCTCTAGGTAGTGGGCAAGGAGAAACTACTGGGTTGTTGTAGGAGGATCTAAATGGTACCCCATATTCAGGCACAGACACATCGCAAATCCTTCAGATGACATTTGGTTTCATTTTCAAAACACTTTCTTATTACAATCTATTGATCCACTGGCCTTGCTGCTAACTATAGCAGTTGTCTTTGCAGATGGTCTGTCAACCACCTAACCCCTTTCTTTCCCCACTTTGCTTCTGTAATCAGAGATTGAGGTGAGGAATTGGTCATCTGAGAAGTCCTGGACAGGGGTGGTGTTTGGTGGAGACACCATTGACTAGAAATTGACCATTTACCAACCAAGGGCTACGGGTTGGCATCTGCACACCCATCTTTTGGTTCAAATTGGCAATTTCTTCAAACTGGAACTGAAATTCTGATGAAATTCTTTGATGATTGAGGCTGGGACTATTCATGTTACTGGCAAACTTCCTGAGAAGGAAATTCCACTTTTGTCCCTCATTATAGTGACATGATGTCTTACTACGGTTGCTTAACTCAAGGTCCTGAGGGATGCGAGTACCTGAAACATACTTCAGATGAGCTTGAGCAAAAAATTACAAGTAGAAAGAGGAGGGAACTGGAGAGAGGGCAGCAGTTCTTATGGAAAGAGAGGATTAAGCCAGGCTTGGGCTTAAGGACTAGCGTCCAGCCCCTCCCCCAGCTCCTAACCATGAATGAGACTCAAGCTCTGAACGCCTGTGCCTCCCAGATTCTCACCTGAGAGAACCCGTTGATCCACATCACTCTTCATTAAAAGGGTCATAAAGGCAATAGTTGCGCTGCAGCTGCCTAAAGGATTTTTTTGTTTTGTTTTTTGTGTTTTTTTGAGATGGAGTCTTGGTCTGTCACCCAGGTGGAAGGCCGGTGGCACGATCTTGGCTCACTGCAACCTCTGCCTCCCGGGTTCAAGTAATTCTCCTGCTTCAGCCTCCTGAGTAGCTGGGATTACAGGCGCCCACCACCACACCTGGTTAATTTTTGTATTTTTAGTAGAGACGGGGTTTTGCCATGTTGGCCAGGCTGGTCTCGAACTCCTGACCTCAGGCGATCTGCCCACCTCGGCCTCCCAAAGTGATTACAGGCATGAGCCACTGTGCCCGGCCATAAAAGGAATTATAGGCATGAGCCACTGTGCCCAGCCATAAAAGGAATTACAGGCATGAGCCACTGTGCCCGGCCATAAAGGGATTACAGGCATAAGCCACTGTGCCTGGTCATAAAGGAAATTTTATTTGTCGTTTGTTTTCACACTATTACTGGGAGCCACAGGTGAAGGGACCTCCTCCCTAACAACGGAGGGGTTCACAGTTTCTGCAGCCACTCCAAGCTTGGGCCCAGGGGGTCCTGGGGTGGCTGGGCAGGTGTGAATGTCCCTATCTTCTTGCAGGGGCACTGGGTGGCTGTGGGGTGGGGCCTGGTGAACCATGATGGCAGGGGGGTGCAGGAGTGGGTCCACAGAACCATAGGAGGCCCCAGAAGGTGCAGGGCACGGCCAGCTCAGCTCCTTGGCCTGGGCATTGCTAAGAAGGCAGAGTCTCAAGGCCATCTTAGTCTCGGTGGCCACGCCAAGGGCATTTTTTCAGCTGCTGTTGGTGTGAAGGCATGCTGTCTATCAGGTGCTCCTTGAATAATGTTTTAGATCACCCTCAATTTCACGAGCACGTCTGGGCTTTCGGTGGAGCCTATCTCAATTCTCTTGCTTCCAAAATTACTGGTGGCTCACATGTGTAATCCCAGCACTTTGGGAGGCTGAGGCAGGAGGATCACTCGAGGCCAGGAGTTCGGCACCTTTTTTTCCTTCTTGAGATGCAGTTTTACTCTGACACCCAGGCTGGACTGCAGTGGCATGATCTCAGCTCACTGCAACCTCCGCCTCCCATGCTCAAGCGATCCTCTCACTGCAGCGTCCCAAGTAGCCAGGACTACAGGTGCACACCACTGCACCAGGCTAATTTTTGTATTTTTTGTAGAAACAGGATTCTGCTTTGCTGCCCAGGCTGGTCTTGAACTCCTGGGCTCAACAGATCTGACTGCCTTGGCCACCCAAAGTTCTGAGATTACAGGTATGAGTCACTGAGTCTGGCCTGGAGTTTGAGAGTAACCTGGGCAACAGAACAAGACCCCTCCTCTACCAAAAAAAAAAAAAATTAGCCAAGCGTGGTAGCAGGCACCTGTGGTTCCAGCTGTTTGGGAGGCTGAGGTGGGAGGACGGCTTGAGCCTGGGAGGTTGAGGTTTCAGTGAGCTGTGATCAAGCCACTGCACTTTAGCCTGAGTGACAGAGCCAGACCCTGTCTCAAAAATTAAAAATAAATAATAAATAAATAACCTGCCATGCTACAAAACTGTGGTCTCCAAAGAGAGGTAATCAATCAACTTTCAGGAAACGATGGGGTTCTCTCTGTCCCAGGCCCATCCATCTGTGGACCTCCAAATGTGTGTTCTGGAACCCTTTGGAAGGCCTTCCTGGAGAATTAAAGTCTCTGTTACTTTTTTTTTTTTTTGAGATGGAGTCTTTCTCTGCCACCAGACTGGAGTGCAGTGGCACGATCTCTGCTCACTGCACCTTCCACCTCCCGGGTTAAAACGATTCTCCTGCCTCAGTCTACTGAGTAGCTGGGACTACAGGCGTGTACCACCATACCCAGCTAATTTTTGTATTTTTAGTATAGATGGGGTTTCACCATGTTGGCCAGGATGGTCTCGATCTCTTGACCTCATGATCTGATCACCTTGGCCTCCCAAAATGCTGGGATTTACAGGCGTGAGCCACCATGCCCAGCCTTCTGTTACTTACATATTGCTTAATAAGCTCAGGGCAAAGAAATACTCCTTGGGAGGCTTGGTTGAAGCTCGTACCTGGCCGTGAGGTTCACTGTTTCTTGTCTTCTGTGACAATAGAGACAGGGGTATTTTGCAACCAGTGCTGGATTCTCTTTGGGCTCAAATTTAACATTTGGCCACCCTCTGTGTCTTCAGCGAGAAGGAGTTTGTGTGTGGCATTTCAAACATCAGGCCTGACCTATAGCCCACAATCCCACGGCCCTGTCCCACGAAAGCCAAGTGCTTCTGAGCTCTTAACAAATATTGATACACCCGGAGCTCTGGCCGCACCCAGACCAGGATTTCCATCTATCAGCAGGTGCTAGGAACAGTACAGGATGTTCTCAATGCAACTCCAAAAAGAAGAGAAAGTGAACTGACCAACTGACGTCCTCAGGTTGAGAAACAGTTGATTTCTTTTCGACATGCTAACAAAATACGTCATAGGCTGTGCACAGTGGCTCACGCCTGTAATCCCAGCACTTTGGGAGGCCGAGGCGAGTGGATCACTTAAGGTCAGGAGTGCAAGACCAGCCTGACCAACATGGTGAAACACCGTCTCTACTAAAAAAATACAAAATAGCCAGGTGTGGTGGCACATGCCTGTAATCCCAGCTACTCAGGAGGCTGAAGAGGTAGAATTGCTTGAGCCCAGGAGGCGGAGGTTGCAGTGAGCCGAGATCGTGCCACTGCACTCCAGCCTGGGCAACAAGAGCCATCTCAAAGAAAAGTAATAATAATTAAAGTTAAGCAAAAAGATATATGATGCTGGAGTAGGAAAATGATATTGCCTGGTTTAGATTTTGGTAAAGCAACATGAATGCAAAGATGTAAACACAGTTGGAGAGAGGCTGTATTCAACATGATCATCATTTGATCACCATCAATTATTATTGTATATATTTTTAATGTTTAATTTCATTTCATTGATTTTTTTGTTGTTGTTATTGTATTTTTTTTTCCAAGATGGGATCTCACTGTGTTGCCCAGGCTGGTCTTGAACTCCTGGGCTCAAGCAATCCTCCTGCCTCGGCCACTCAAAGTGCTGGGATTACAGGTGTGAGCCACTGCACCCAGCCATCATCGATTAGTATAGCTAAGATTTGCACTATGGTGTCTGTTAGATGCAGCTAAGTGTTTTACATAGATGATCTCATTTAATCATTTCAATAACATTATGGGCTAGGTGCTATTTCTGACTTCACAGATAAGGGAATTGAAGCCCAGAAAGTTTGAGTAACTTGTCCAAATTCGTACAACTGGTACGTGATGAACCCGGTGAACAAATACAGGCAGTCTGACTCCAGAGTCTTTGCTTTTAAAGTTCTGAGAACATACAAAGTGAGAGATACACAACTGGAACTGGAAAAAGTAGGGCAAATACCTTGACCTGCTTGGAGTCAGTATTTCCAGAACTTCCCAGGATGTTCTAGGCTGTAACAGGTTGTTCATTAGGCCCTAAGGCCCCTCCCAAGCCGAGGCTGTGATCATATACTTAAGCTGCCTGGCACGATGCCTAGAACTTAGTGGATGCCCCTGCAAATGCTGTTTCCCTTCTCAGATCTCACGGCAGGTTGACCCTTTTCTTCCTTGTTCAAGGTTCTTACCTTTCTAAAGAAGGTACCACTTCGTAAGGAGGCAGGTCAAAGATGGTCATTGTGGCTGGGTGCAGTGGCTCATGCCTGTAATCCCAGCACTCCGGGAGGCCGATGTGGGTAGATCACTGAGGTCAGGAGTTCAAGACCAGACAGCCTGGCCAACATGGTGAAACCCCATCTCTACTAAAAATACAAAAATTAGCCAGGCAGGTGGCGCGGGCCTGTAATCCCAGCTGCTCGGGAGGCTGAGGCAGGAGACTCACTTGAACCCAGGAGGTGGAGGCTGCAGTGAGCCAAGATGTGTCACTGCACTCCAGCCTGGGCCACAAGAGCAAAACTCTGAAGAAAAAGAGAGAGAGAGAGAGAGACGGAGGGAGAGAGAGCGAGAGAGAGAGAGAGAGAGAGAACATTTTTACAGTAAAAAAAAGAAACAAACCAAGAAACAACCTAAATGTCCATTAGTAGGGGAATAGATACAGTCGCTCAATGGAATACACTATAGCAGTGAAGAAAAATGAACCACGGTTACTTGTATCAACAGGACTAAAACTTGAGCATAACATCTAGAGCAAAAAGCAAGTTGCCAGAAGACATATACAATCTGGTAACATATCTATAAATAATTAAAACATGTGAAACAAAGCCACACATTGTTTTTGGAAACTGGATATGTAATAACACACACAAATCATGGGTGAGAAGAATGTTCACTAACTTCAAAATAGAAATTACCTCTGCAGAGGAATACCAGGGAGCGAAGTGGAATGGAGGGAGGCTTCAGATGTATCTGTAACACTTTCACTTTGTGTTTTGTTTGTTTGTTTGTTTGTTTGTTTTGAGACAGAGTCTCGCTCTGTCACCGAGGCTGGAGTGCGGTGGCAAGATCACAGCTCACTGCAGCCTGAACTTCCCAGGTTCAGGCCACCCTCCCACCTCAGCCTCCTGAGTAGCTGGGACTACAGGTGCACACCACCAAGCCTGGCTAATTTTATACATCTTTAGTAGAGAAGGAGTTTTGCCATGTTGCCCACGCTGGTCTGGAACTCCTGGGCTCAAGCGATCCACAAAGGCGGGAAGGTCACTTGTAAGTGAGCCACTGTACACAGCGTTGCTTAGTTTTAAAAGAAGGTTCTGCAAATGTCCTTCAATGGGTGAATAGTTAAACAAACTAGTAGGTCCATACCATGAGATCCTACTTAGCAATAAAAAAGAAATAAATTATTGATACAGGCAGCAACTTGGATGGATTTTTTTTTTTTTTTTTTTTTTTTTGAGACGGAGTCTCGCTCTTGTCGTCCAGGCTACAGTGCAATGGTGCAATCTTGGCTCACTACAAACTCTGCCTCCTGGGCTCAAGTGATTCTCCTGCCTCAGGCTCCTGAGTAGCTGGGATTACAGGCATCCATCACTACGCCTGGTTATCTTTTTGTATTTTTAGTAGAGATGGGGTTTTACCACGTTGGCCACGCTGGTTGCGAACTCCTGACCTTGGGTGATCTGTCCGCCTAAGCCTCCCAAAGTGCTGGGATTACAGCACCGTGCTCGGCCATACTTGGATGGATCTTAAAGCATTAAATTATGCTGAGTGGATGCCAGGTGTGGTGGCTCACACCTGTAATCCCAGCACTTTGGGAGGCCGAGGCAGGCAGATCACCAGAGGTCAGGAGTTTGAGACCAGCCTGTCCAACATAGTGAAACCCCGTCTCTACTAAAAATACCAAAAAAATTAGCTGGGTGGGGTGGCAGGTGCCTGCAATCCCAGCCACTCGGGAGGCTGAGGTAGGAGAATCACTTGAACCTGGGAGGCAGAGGTTGCAGTGAGCTGAGATTGCACCATTGCACTCTAGCCTGGGCAACAGAGTGAGATCTCGTCTCAAAAATAAATAAATAAATAAATATTATGCTGAGTGGGGAAAAAAAACAGGCTTTTGTTTTTTTGGGTTTTTTTTGAGACAAGGTCTCACTCTGTTGCCCAGGCTGGAGTGCAGTGGCACCATCATGGCATTTTTGTAGAAACGGGATTTCACCATATTGCCCAGGCTGGAAAAAGGGCCAGTTTCAAGAAGTTACATACTATATAATTTTACTTACATAATATTCTTAAAAAGATAAAATTACAGAGATGAAGAAGAACCCCAGCATCTCAGAATGTGACTATATTTGGAGGCAGGGACTTTAAAGGGGAACTGAGTTAAATTGAGGTCGTTAGGGTGGGCCCTAATCCAGAATGGCTGATGTCCTTATGAGAAGAGAGGGTCAGGACACACACACACCCAGAGGGATGACCAAGTGAGGACTCAGGGAGAAGACGGCCATCTACAAGCCAAGGAGAGAGGCCTCAGAAGAAACCACGCTGCCAACAATTTATTGCAGACTTGGAGGCTTCAGAACTGTGGGAAAGTCCATTCCTGTGGATTAAGCCCCTAGGTCTGTAGAACTGTGCTATGGCCTGGGCAGGCTCTTACAGCGTCTGACCATCTTTTTTTTTTTTTTTTTTTTTTTTTTTTTT
>NC_037679.1:81826872-81883418 GCF_003255815.1 Theropithecus gelada | reverse complement strand
TTTTTAGTAGAGACGGGGTTTCACCGTGTTCGCCAGGATGGTCTCGATCTCCTGACCTCGTGATCCGCCCGTCTCGGCCTCCCAAAGTGCTGGGATTACAGGCTTGAGCCAGCGCGCCCCGCCCTGACCATCTTTCTTAAATGCCTCAGCCAGAGGTTTCAGAGCTCAGGTGGAACACCCTATGTGTTTATTTAAGAACCACTTCTCGCCTGTAACTTTGAAGAGAATTTTACAGAAAGCCCGCTGTGCTGCACAGCAGGAAATTCAACTTCAGAAAAAGCAGAATAATGTCCTTAATGGACAGATTGACTTTTTTCATAGGCAAACATTGCCCAACTGCTGCTTCTCTTTCCATCGACCTTTTGTTTAATGATGAAAACAAATCACAAAATCCATTAAAAAAACACATCTTTTTGGCCAGGCGAGATGGTTCATGCTCGTAATCCCAGCACTTTGGGAGGCCAAGGCAGGAGGATCCCTTGAGCTTAGGAATTTGAGACCAGCCTGAGCAATACAGTGAGATCTTGTCTCTTCTGAAAATAAAACAACATTAGGTGGGCATGGTGGTGCACATCTGTGGTCTCAACTACATGAGGGGTTGAGATGGGAGGATCGCTTGAGCTGATGGTGGGGAGGGAGGCCAAGGCTGCAGTTAGCTATGATTGCACTCTGGCCTGGGTGACAGAGTGAGACCCCGTCTCAATGAAATGAAATGAAATAAAATAATTTAAAAATTTAACAAGTGAAGGAGATTAAAAAAAAAAAATCACACTGGTCTCTAGGATTCCCATAGAGGCTGAACACTGATATTTCAGTTGAGATTTCAGCCAGGCTCATGCCTATAATCTCAGCACTTTGAGACACTGAGTTGGGAGGATTGCTTGAGCTCAGGAGGTTGAGGACACAGTGAGCTATGATTGCACCACTGCACTCCGGCCTGGGAGACAGAGTGAGACCCTGTCTCCCTGCAAAAAAAAGATTAATTTTTTAAAAAATTATTTTTTATTTTCCTCTGCTGTTCGTGAGCTGTATATGTGTGTGTGTATATATATATATATTTTGTTGTTGTTATTGTTGTTGTTGTTGTTTTGTTTTGTTTTTTTGAGACAGAGTCTCAATCTCTCAGCTCACTGCAACCTCCGCCTCCCGGGTTCAAGCGATTCTCCTGTCTCAGCCTCCCGAGTAGCTGGGATTACAGGTATGCGCCACCATACCCAGCTAATTTTGTATTTTTAGTAGAAATGGGGTTTCTCCATTTTGGTCAGGCTGGTCTTGAACTCCTGACCTCAGGTAATCCACCTGCCTCGGCCTTCCAAAGTGCTGGGATTACAGGTGTGAGCCACCACACCCGGCCATAAGTTTTGTATTTTTAGTAGAGATACCCGGGGTTTCATCATGTTGGCCAGGATGGTCTCGATCTCTTGACCTCATGATCTGCTCACCTTGGCCTCCCGAAGTGCTGGGATTACAGGCATGAGCCACCGCGCCCGGCCAAAAAAAATTTTTTTTAGACGGAGTCTCCCTTTGTCACCCAGGCTGGAGTGCAGCAGCATGATCCCGGCTCACTGTAACCTCTGCCTGCTGGGTTCAAGTGATTCTGCTGCTTCAGCCTCCCGAGTAGCTGGGATTACAGGCGCGCACCACCACACCTGGCTATTTTTTTTGTTTGTTTTTGTTTTTGTTTTATTCTGTTTTTAGTAGATCCAGGTTTTCATTATGTTGGCCAGGCTGGTCTCAAACTCCTGACCTCAAATGATCCACCCGCCTTGGCCTCCCAAAGTGCTGGGATTACAGGTGTGAGCCACTGTGCCCAGCCTGTAGCAAAAAGTTTTTAAACAAAACTGCAAAAATTATTATAGCCAACCGAGAAAAAAACTCTCCTCAATATTATCTGTTATTATGTCTAACAAAGAATATTCACATAAAGCTCCTAAGAATTATCTTTCTTTGCTTTTTTAATTTTTTCTAAGAGATGGGGTCTCCTGGTATTGCCAGGCTGGTCTCATGCTCCTGGCTTCAAGTGATCCTCCCTGCCCTGGGCTCCCAAAGTTCTGGGATTACGGGCATGAGCTACCATGCCCAGCTCCATCTTTCTAAAACAAAAACTGAATTATGTTTCGTTTCTGTCTCAAAACCCTTCAATTATCAACAATAACAAAAAGTTCAAACCCCTCAGCCTGGCCTTCACTCCCAGGCTACATGACCTTCACTCTCTGGCTGGCAGAGGTGAAGAAAAGTGGCCTTTGGAATCAGATGTCTCTGGGTTGAAATTCTGGCTTGACCACTCTTTGGGTGGGTTCTGAGAACCCAAAGAGAGTGAGAGAGGCCTACCACTGTTTCAGCTCTTGGAGCTTCTGATATTTTTTCCATTGAGATATTAATTCATCTACTATAAAATTCCTCCTTAGGCCGGGCGCGGTGGCTCAAGCCTGTAATCCCAGCACTTTGGGAGGCCGAGACGGGCGGATCACGAGGTCAGGAGATCGAGACCATCCTGGCTAACACGGTGAAACCCCGTCTCTACTAAAAAATACAAAAACTAGCCGGGCGAAGTGGCAGGCGCCTGTGGTCCCAGCTACTCGGGAGGCTGAGGCAGGAGAATGGCGTGAACCCGGGAGGCGGAGCTTGCAGTGAGCTGAGATCCGGCCACCGCACTCCAGCCTGGGCGACAGAGCCAGACTCAGTCTCAAAAAAAAAAAAAAAAAAAAAAAAAAAAATTCCTCCTTAAGCAAAATTGGGGCTGGGCGTGGTGGCTCATGCCTGTAATCCCAGCACTTCGGGAGGCTGAGGCAGGTGGATCACTTGAGGTCAGGATTTCAAGACCAGCCTGGCCAACATGGTGAAACCCTGTCTCTACTAAAAATACAACAATTAGCCAGGAGTGGTGGTGCGTGCCTGTAATCCCAGCTACGAAGGAAGCTGAGCACAAGAATTGTTTGAGGCCGGACATGGTGGCTCATGCCTGTAATCCCAGCACTTTGGGAGGCTAAGGCGAGGTCAGGAGATCGAGACCATCCTGGCTAACATGGTGAAACCCCGTCTCTACTAAAAATACAAAAATTAGCCAGGCATAGTGGCAGGTGCCTATAGTCCCAGCTACTTGGGAGACTGAGGCAGGAGAATGGCGTGAACCCGGGAGGTGGAGCTTGCAGTGAGCGGAGATCGCACCACTGCACTCCAGCCTGGGTGACAGAGCAAGACTCTGTCTCAAAAAAAAAAAAAAAAGAATTGCTTGAACCCAGGGGGCAGAGGTTGCAGTGAGCCAAGATTGCACCACTGCACTCCAGCCTGGGTGACAGAGTGAGACTGTCTCAAAATGATTAAAAAAAAAAAAGAAAAAGTCATGTTTGCCTGTAGAACACTTTCTTACATGCAGGAGACTTTCTCTTAGACACATGCCTGGAGGGTCTGAGAGGGACAGGGCTGGGCTCACCAATTCGAACTTCTGCCAATGCCCTGCATGCTTCTCTCGCTAAGAGCTAAGTCAAGACTTCCCCTGTCATCACTACTGCCTGTGGTCAGTCTTCTATTACCAGCGGAGTGAAACAGAATGCAATTGAGGAGAACCAACTAATTGCAAAAGCAAAGCCTGAGAAATCCCACGAGTGATGGATCCGCCAATTCTGGTGGCCACAGGGAGGTCCCTGGTTTCTGGCTGCACGCTGGCCGTGGTGACCAGGCGTCCTTGGGCGGGAGACGGCTTCAAATGTGGACCGGAGTCCTAGCGACCCGAGGGGTTCTTTGAGAAACCAAGACACCACACGGCTCCCCCAGGACCATACCATTGAGCTCTCAATCACAATTCAGCCGAGGACACTGTCTTAGTCTGCCAGAACTGCCATGACATAGTACCATGGACTGTGTGGCTTATAAACGATAGTTCAATTCCCACAGTTGTGGAAGCTGGAAGTTCAAGATCAAGGCAGCAGCAGATTCAGCGTCTGAGGAGGATGGTGAGGACCTGCCACCTGGTGCATAGATTTCCTCTCTATGTTCTCACACAACACAAGGGAGAAGGGAGCTCTCTGGAGGCCTCTTGGATTAGGGCATGAATCCCATTCATAAGGGCTGCACCCTGATGACCCGATCACCTCTCAAATGCCCTGCCTCCTAATCCTATCATTTAAAGGGTTAGGATTTCAAAAGGTAAATTTGGGAGGAAGAGGGGACAGATTCAGACCACAGCAGACAACTACTAAAAGCAAATACTACACTTGATCTTAGCCAAGAGGCCCAGAAGCAATAAATTCACTTTTCTCTTTTTTTGAAACAGGGTCTTGCTCTGTCACCCAGGCTGGAGTGCAGTGGTGCAATCACGGCTCATTGCAGCCTCTGCCTCCCGGGCTCCAGTGATTCTCCTGCCTCAGCCTCCTGAGTAACTGGGATTACAGACACATGCCACCATGCCTGACTAATTTTTGTAATTTTGTTGAGACAGCCTCCTGAGTAGCTGGGATGACAGGCACACGCCACCACGCCTGACTAATTTTTGTAATTTTATTGAGGCACAGTCTTGCTATGTTGCCCAGTCTGGTCTCAAACTCCTAGGCTTAAGCAATCCTCCCACCTCAGCCTCCCAAAGTGCTGGGATTACCAGTGTGAGCCACTGCGCCCAGCCAAATTCACTCTTTTAAAGTATACTATTCACTCATTTTTAGTATATCCACAAGCTTGTACAATCACCATGACTATCTAATTTCAGAACTTTTTCATCACCCCAAAAAGAAACTCTGTGCCCACTGGCAATCATTCATTCCCCATTCATCCCTTTCCTCACCCCCAGCAAACACCAGTAGATCTATCTCTAGAGTCATGATTTATTTTTTTAAATGAAGAAATGCCACAAAAGGATTAGAAAAATTACAGAAGTGGGGTTGGGCGCGGTGCCTCAAACCTGTAATCCCAGCACTTTGGGAGGCTGAGGCAGGCGGATCACGAGGTCAAGAGATCAAGACCATCCTGGCCAACATGGTGAAACCCCGTCTCTACTAAAAATACAAAAATTAGCCAGATGTGGTGGTGGGCGCCTATAGTTCCAGCTACTCAGGAGGCTGAGGCAAGAGAATGGTATGAACCCGGGAGGCAGAGCTTGCAGTGAGCCGAGATCGTGCCATTGCACTCCAGCCTGGGTGACAGAGCGAGACTCCATCTCAAAAAAAAAAAAAAAAAAATTACAGAAGGGGAATTTAGATGGGAGGAAAAAACGCCTGAAACAAGACTTCCTTCCCCATCTGGTTTTAGCCTGCTTGTTCTTCCGGAGTTGGGTGCCACAGTGTAAATGCAGCCTTGGTTTCTGTTGGGGCCTGGCAAGAAAATTCACATGGGACTTTGTCTCCTATGTGCTGGGCAGGAGACCACGAAACATCACTTAGCCTAGATATGAAGACAAATGTGGTAGTTTCAAATATATCAATAATTTCTTTGAAACTCCTCTCTTCAAAAGACAGAGTCTAATTTCCTTCCCCCTTGAATGCAGGCCAGACTTAGTGACTTTCTTTTAATGAGTAAAATGTGGTAGAAATGATATTATGTGACTTTAAAAGCTGGGCATAAAAGGGGTAGGGGACTGGACACTGGGGCTCATGCCTGGAATCCCAGCACTTTGGGAGGTCAAGGTGGGAGGATCACTTGAGCCCCGAAGTTCAACACCAGCCTGGCTCACACAAGGAGACCCTACCTCTATGAAAAGTAAAAATTAAAAAATTAGCCAGGCGTGGTGGTGAGTGCCTGTGGACCCAGCTACTCAGTAGGCTGAGGTGGGAGGATCGCTTGAGCCCAGGAGTTCAAGGCTACAGTGAGTCATAATTACACCATCGTACTCCAGCGTGGGTGACAGAGTGAGATCCTGTTTCAAAAAAAAAGGATACTGTGATGCCTCCAGCTTTGTTCTTTTGACTTAGGATTGTCTTGGCAATGCGGGCTCTTTTTTGGTTCCATATGAACTTTAAAACAGTTTTTTCCAATTCTGTGAAGAAACTCATTGGTAGCTTGATGGGGATGGCATTGAATCTATAAATTACCTTGGGCAGTATGGCCATTTTCACAATATTGATTCTTCCTATCCATGAGCATGGTATGTTCTATACTATACTACAAGGCTACAGTAACCAAAACAGCATGGTACTGGTACCAAAACAGAGATATAGACCAATGGAACAGAACAGAGTCCTCAGAAATAATACCACACATCTACAGCCATCTGATCTTTGACAAACCTCAGAAAAACAAGAAATGGGGAAAGGATTCCCTATTTAATAAATGGTGCTGGGAAAATTGGCTAGCCATAAGTAGAAAGCTGAAACTGGATCCTTTCCTTACTCCTTATATGAAAATTAATTCAAGATGGATTAGAGACTTAAATGTTAGACCTAACACCATAAAAACCCTAGAAGAAAACCTAGGTAATACCATTCAGGACATAGGCATGGGCAAGGACTTCATGTCTAAAACACCAAAAGCAACGGCAACAAAAGCCAAAATGGACAAATGGGATCTAATTAAACTAAAGAGCTTCTGCACAGCAAAAGAAACTACCATCAGAGTGAACAGGCAACCTACAGAATGGGAGAAAATTTTTGCAATCTACTCATCTGACAAAGGGCTAATATCCAGAACCCACAAAGAACTCAAACAAATTTACAAGAAAAAAACAAACAACCCCATCAAAAAGTGGGCAAAGGATATGAACAGACAGTTCTCGAACGAAGACATGCATACAGCCAACAGACACATGAAAAAATGCTCATCATCACTGGCCATCAGATAAATGCAAATCAAAACCACAATGAGATACCATCTCACACCAGTTAGAATGGCCATCATTAAAAAGTCAGGAAACAACAGGTGCTGGAGAGGATGTGGAGAAATAGGAACACTTTTACACTGTTGGTGGGATTGTAAACTAGTTCAACCATTATGGAAAACAGTATGGCGATTCCTCAAGGATCTAGAACTAGATGTACCATATGACCCAGCCATCCCATTACTGGGTATATACCCAAAGGATTATAAATCATGCTGCTATAAAGACACATGCACACGTATGTTTATTGCAGCACTATTCACAATAGCAAAGACTTGGAATCAACCCAAATGTCCATCAGTGACAGACTGGATTAAGAAAATGTGGCACATATACACCATGGAATACTATGCAGCCATAAAAAAGGATGAGTTTGTGTCCTTTGTAGGGACATGGATGCAGCTGGAAACCATCATTCTCAGCAAACTATCACAAGAACAGAAAACCAAACACCGCATGTTCTCACTCATAGGTGGGAACTGAACAATGAGATTACTTGGACTCGGGAAGGGGAACATCACACACTGGGGCCTATTACGGGGTGGGGGGAGGGGGGAGGGATTGCATTGGGAGTTATACCTGATATAAATGACGAGTTGATGGGTGCAGCACGCCAACATGGCACAAGTATACATATGTAACAAACCTGCACGTTATGCACATGTACCCTAGAACTTAAAGTATAATAATAAAAAAAAATAAAAAAATTAAAAAATTAAAAAAAGGATACTGGCTTCTCTGTCTCTGTCTCTCTCTCTCTGTTTTGGCCGCCATGCTGGGAGGAAGCCCAGAGCTCATGGGGAGACTGTGGGGCTGCTCTGGTTGATACTCTGAACTAGGCCCTCAGCTGACAGCAGTGGGCAGGCTTCACAGACGTGTGGCCTGGTATCAGGCACAGAGCCGTGTGCTAAGAAGGGCCCCGGCCCATTTAAATTCTCTGCTATCACCATTTCGAAATTCTTCGTAATCTGTAAACAGCTTTATTGAGATATAATGCATATATTATAAAATTCACCCATTGAAAGTGAACCATTCAATGGTTTGTTCACAGAATTGTGCAAACATCACTACATTCCATTTCCATTACAAATCACTCTCCATCTCTACCCCCAGTACATTCTTCATCGTTTCTTAACCAGGGCCCTGTGTTTCACTGTTTGCTGAAAACCATAAATTATGAAGCCATCCTGACAGCTGGACCTGTACATGACTGTGCCTTCAGATGATCCCAGCCCCAGCCTTTGGGTCTTCCAGCTGAGGTCCCAGACATGTATAGCAGAGACCTGAATTCCTGACTCCTGGAAACCATCAGAGATGGTTTAGGCTATTATAGCTTGAGCTAATTTGTTATGCACCAATAGATAGGTAAAGCAAGCAAAAAACCATGGGACCAGGTGCAGTGGCTCACACCTATAATCCCAGCTCTTTGGGAGGCCAAGTCAAGAGGATCCCTTGACCCCATAAGTTCTAATCTAGACTAGCCTGGGCAACATAGGGAGATCTCATCTCTACAAAGAAACAAAAATAAAATTAGCCAGGCATGGTGGCACACGCCTGTAGTCCCAGCTCCTTAGGAGGCTGAGGCAGGAGGATTGCTTGAGCTCAGGATTTTGAGGCTGCAGTGAGCTGTGACCATACCAATTCAGCCTGGTGACAGAGTGAGACCTCGACTCTAAAAAAAAGAAGAAAAGGCACACCAGGCTGGGCATGGTGGCTCACACCTGTAATCCCAACACTTTGGGGGGCCAAGGTGGGCAGCTCACTGGAGGCCAGGAGTTTGAGACCAGCCTGGACCACATAGCGAAACCCTACTTCTACTAAAAATACAAAAAAAAAAAAACAATTGCTGTGCGTGGCGGCACAAGCCTGTAATCCCAGCTACCCTGGAGGCTGAGGCATGAGAATTGCTTGAGCCTGGGAGGGGAGGTTGCAGAGAGCCGAGAATGTGCCACTGCACTCCAGCCTGGGCAACACAGCAAGACTCTGAAAAAAAAAAAAAAAAAGAAAAGGAAGGAAGGAAGGAAAGGAGGGAGGGAGGGAGGGAGGAAGGGAAAGGCACACCAGATATCAAGACTAGCCACCCACAAATATTTTACTCCCATTAATGAAAACCTTGCAGAAGTGATAAACAGTGATTTTTACCATTCACTCAATGATACTGCACAGAGAGAGAGGCTGGGACCCTAACTGGTAAGAAATTCTTGCCCTTTTGCCAGCTGATCTCATTCCTGGGTTCCCTTTTCTGTGGCTTCCAGGAGAGCAGAGCAGCTTTGGTGACCCCGCTCGCCACACCAAAATGTGGGTCCTCTGAAAAGTCAACTCACAAAAGGCAAATTAATAGGAGAAAAGGCATATAAATTTATTTAACTTATAGATACAGAGGCCTTTTGAACGAAGACCAAAAGATACAGGGGAAATTGTCTATTTTTATGCTTATGTTTAACAAACTATGGACAGCTGTGTAGAAATATAACTGGACAAAAAGAGTATGACCTAGGTCGGGTGTGGTGGCTCACACCTGTAGTCCCGGCACTTTGGGAGGCTGAGGCGGGCAGATCACCTGAGGTCAGGAGTTCGAGACCAGCCTGGCCAACGTGGTGAAACTCTGTGTCTAATAAAAAATACAAAAATTAGCTGGTCGTGGTGGCGCACACCTGTAATCCCAGCTACTCAGGAGGCTGAGGCAGGAGAATCTCTTGAACCTGGGAGGCAGAGGTTGCAGTGAGCAGAGATTGCGCCACTGCACTCCAGACTGGGCAACAGAGCGAGACTCCATCTAAAAAAAAAAAAATCACCTAATGTGGCTGGACTGAGTGGGAATCCGTGTGAAGAGATGGCAAGGCCTGTCCACCTGGATTCTGCTTGGCTTCTCTGAGCAGAATTCCCTTCTTCAGCGTGTGGGACAGGACCCGCTCTGGAATGGGGTCTTACGAGCCGCAGTGAAACAAGGTGGGCCATTTTTCAACGGCCAGTTTTGACACAGAAAGATGGACGGGAAATTAGAGTCATATGTTTAGGTTTTATGGCTGGCTTTGGGAAAAGGGGTTCTGGTTTCTATGACCTGCCTTGGAGAAGAGGAATTCTAGCTTCTATGGCTGGCCTCGGGGGAAGAGCGGGACTTTGAGGCAGGAGGACAGGGGAGGGTCAGGGAAAAGCTTTTGCTTCTGAGGCTGCAGATCAGGGCTTCATTTTGGGGTACTGCTTTCTGAGCCCCAACAGAAGTCTACCAGCTCCTATGTCCCAAGCCCATGGCAGCAGAGGCTGTTCCGCCTGCTTCTACCTGAGGACTTACCCATGTAGGAAAGCATCACCAAGAGGATTTGACTGACCAAGTGACTGACCAAGAGGATTAACCATAATTCAGCCTGGTGACAGAGTGACCCACTGAGGGGGCTCAGCACCCAGACACAGGAGGAGCCGATAGAGATATCAGAACCCACAGTGCTGAAGCAGACAGGGGCATCTCTGAGCTAAAAACAGTAATAAGCAGGAGACCTTAAGGAAATCCAGATACAGCATAGAAACGGCCTTTCGTGCCGGGCGCGGCGGCTCACGCTGTTGATCCCAACACTTTGGGAGGCCGAGGCGGTCAGATCACCTGAGGTCAGGACCAGCCTGGCCAACATAGTGAAACCTGGTCTCTACTAAAAATACAAAAATTAACCGGGCGTGGTGGCATGAACCTGTAATCCCAGCTACCTCAGAGGCTGAGGCAAGAGAATAGCTTGACCTGGGAGGTGGAGGTTGCAGCGAGCTGAGATCGCACCATTGCGCTCCAGCCTGGGCTACAAGAGTGAAACTCCGTCTCAAAAAACAAACAAACAAACAAACAAACAAACAACAACAAAAAAAGAAAACAAAGAAAAGAAAAAAAGAAAGAAATGACCTTTCAGAGCTAAAGTACCTGATTATCTTAGCTCTAAGAAATTCCGTTAAGAATTAAAAGCCAGTAGGGCCTCGACTGAGACTCAAATTAGTCTGGGAGACAAAGCACAAGAAATATTTCAAAACAGAGCAACATTACAAAGAGATGGAGATCGTGTGAGAAAATATAAGGGCGGGGGGGATAGCTCCTCCTGAAGAACTAATATGCACATAATAGCAGTTCTCAAATGAGAAGATGCAACAGATAAATCATAGAAGTAAAGTTCCTCAAAACTAATAAAGACCTGAGACAGCAGATTGAAAGAGCTCATTGAGCTCCTGGATGCACTGAGAAGATTCTTCTGGAGGCCTATTCTGGTAAAAATTCAGAAAGATTAAAAAAAAAAAAAGAGTTTACAAGTGTCAAGCAGAGAAAGAAGATACGAAGGAAAAAATCTCAGACTGGAACCAGACTTCATCTGCATTACTGAAAAATGAGAGTAATCTACACTTCTTATCTACAGGGAAGAGAGAGAAAGGACAGCAATCCAAGAATCCTCTATTCTGTTCTCAAAACATTTTTTTTGGCCGGGCGCTATGGCTCACGCCTGTAACCCCAGCACTTTGGGAGGCCGAGGCAGATGGATCACTTGAAATAGGAGTTCGAGAACAGCCTGGCCAACATTGTGTAATCCCATCTCTACTAAAAATACAAAAATTAGCTGGGGATGGTGGCAGGTGCCTGTAATCTCAGCTATTCAGGAGGCTGAGGCAGGAGAATCACCTGAACCTGGGAGGCAGAGGTTGCAGTGAGCTGAGATTGCACCACTGCACTCTAGCCTGGGCAATAGAACCAGACTCCATCTCAAAAAAAAAAAAAAAAAAATTTTTTTTTTTCCATTGATTGAAGCAACAGGTAGATTTTCAAAGATACTCAAGAAATCAGGCCAGGTGTAGTGGCTGTCGCTTGTAATCCCAACACCCTGGGAGGCTGAGGTGGGAGGATCACTTGAGTGCAGGAGTTTGAGGCCAGCCTGGACAACATGGTGAGACCCTGTTTCTATAAAAAATACCAAAAAATTTGCCAGGCATGGTAGGGTGTGGCTGTGTCCCAGCTACTTGGGGGGCTGAGGTGAGAGAATTACTTGAGTCCAGAAGGTCGAGGCTGCAGTGAGCCATGATTGCGACACTACACTCCTGCCTGGGCAACAGAGCAAGACCCTGGTCTCAAAAAAAAAAAAAGAAAATTCAGAGACAATAAGCCCAGAGAACCCTCCATCTGATGGCACTACTTGGAAAAGACCTAATCAAGCTGCAAACAACCCTGAAAAGAAGACTTAATAAAGGGAAAAAGAAAGAGAGCAAAAACCATGTTCAAAACATAGGCAGGGCTGGGTGCGGTGGCTCACACCTGTAATCCCAGCACTTTGGGAGGCTGAGGCGGGCGAATCACTTGAGGTCAGGAGTTCGAGACCAGCTTGGCCAACATGGCAAAACCCGTCTCTACTAAAAATACTAAAATTAGTCAGGCGTGGTGGTGCACACGTGTAATCCCAGCTACTTGGGAGGCTGAGGCAGGAGAATCGCTTGAACCCGGGAGGTGGAGATTGCAGTGAGCCAAGATTGCGCCACTACACTCCAACCTGGGTGACAGAGTGAGACTCCCTCTCAAAAAAAAAAAAAAAAAGAAGAACACAGGCAGCTGACATTTTAACTCGAAATGGAACAGGATAGACTGGGATTTGTGTAATAGAGAAGGACCCTTAGAAAAGAGGATTATTGAAACCAAACGGATATCCCGTGAGGGAAATTATAAGAAATACTAGATTATTTCAGCCAAAACCTCAGAAAGTGGAGTGGGGAATAGATGTGTTTCATGAGTCTCTCAGGGAACATGGGGCAGGGGAAATAGAAGAGAGGGGAAGCGAAAGTGCTCTGAAGGTCTCATCTCACTGGGGCGAGGGAGAAGGGGAGTGCGACAGGAGAAATATATATTTGATCTCTGCCCTTGGTTTCTAACACAGAGCCTCTAAAACCCTCGCAATTTCCTGAGGATAGGGGAACATCCTTTGCGATTATTTTTATTCTTAGTCTCTGGTTCCTGACACAACAGCTTTGAAGACCCTTGAAATCCCCAGAGTGTGGTGATTGTCTTTTAATACGCCGATGAGATGACTGGTAGCTGGAGTCCCCTGACAGCTTTAGCATAGGGGCTGATCCCTGCAAAGACCAAGGCCTGGCCACAGGATTGGAGCTATCAGCTCCACCCCTTGACCTCTGGGAGGGGAGAAGGGCTGGAGATTGACTTAATCATCAATGGCCAATGGTTCTGTTTTATTTTGAGACAAGGTGTTGCTCTGTCACCTAGGCTGGAGTGCAATGTCATGATCACGGGTCACTGCAGCCTTGAATTCTCCAGGCTCAAGTGATCCTCCCACCTCAGCCTCCCATGTAGCTAGGACTATAGCTGCACACCACCAGCTAATTTTTGTATTTTTTGTAGAGACGGGGTTTCACCATGTTGCCCAGGCTGGTCTTGAACTCCTGGGCTCAAGTGATCCACCTGTCTCGGCCTCCCAAAGTGCTGGGATTACAGGCATGAGCCACTGGGCTCAGTGGCCAGTGATTTAATCAGTCACGCCTCCATAATGAAGTCTCCACAAAATCCCTAGAGGACAGAGTTCGAAGAGTTTCTGAGTTGGTGAACTCATTGAAGTGGTAGAGGGACACACCGGAGGGTGCACGGAGGCTCTGACACTCCCGCCCCATGCTGTATCCTCCATGCATCTCTTTCCACGTGGCTGTTTCTTAGTTGCATTCTTTATGACAAACCAATAAATATAAGTAAAGTGTTTTCCCAAGTTTTGTGAGCCATTCTAGCAAATTACTGAACCTGAGGATTGGGCTGTGGGAACTCTTGATTTATATCTGGTCAGTTGGAAGTACAGGTGTATTGGATAAAGAAAATCTGGTACATATATACCATGGAATACTACACAGCCATAAAAAGAACACAATCGGCCAGACATGGTGGTCATGCCTGTAATCCTAGCACTTTGGAAAGCTGAGGTGGAAGGATTACTGGAGCCCATGAGTTCTAGACCAGCTTGGGCAAAAATAGTGAGACCCTCGTCTCTACAAAAAAAAAAAAAAAAACGAAAAAAAATAGTCAAGTATGGTGGTGCATGCAGTAGTCCCAGCTGCTCGGAAGGCTGAGGTGGGAGGATCGCTTCAGTTCAGGGAGGTTGAGGCTGAAGTGAGCTGTGAATGTACCACTGCACTCCAGCCTGGGTGACAAGAGACTTCACCTCAAAAAAAAAAAAGACTGAATAAAACATGTCCTTTGCAGCAACGTGGATGGAGCTGGAGGCCATTATCCTAAGTGAACTAACACAGGAACAGAAACCTGTTCTCACTTATAAGTGGGAGCTAAACCTTGAGTTCGTGTGGACACAAAGAAAAAAACTACAGACACCAGGCCGGGCGCGGTGGCTCAAGCCTGTAATCCCAGCACTTTGGGAGGCCGAGGCGGGTGGATCACGAGGTCAGGAGATCGAGACCATCCTGGCTAACATGGTGAAACCCCGTCTCTACTAAAAATACAAAAAAAACTAGCCGGGCGTGGTGGCGGGCGCCTGTAGTCCCAGCTACTCGGAGGCTGAGGCAGGAGAATGGCGTGAACCTGGGAGGCGGAGCTTGCAGTGAGCCGAGATCGCGCCACTGCACTCCAGCCTGGGTGACACAGCGCGAGACCCCGTCTCAAAAAAAAAAAAAAAAAAAAAAAAAAAAAAAAAACTACAGACACCAGGGCCTATTGGAGGGTGGAGTGGGGGAGGGGGGCGAGGATCGGAAAACTGCCTATGAGATACTAGGCTCACTACCCCTGTGACGAAACAAGCTGTACTCCAGACATCGGCAGCACACGACTCACCCATGCAATAACCTGCACATGCACCCTCTGAACCTAAAACAAAAGCTGGAAAGAAAGAAAAAAAAAGAAGTACAAGCGGGAACCTGGGACTTGCGACTGGGATCTGGAGTGGATGGAAGCTGTCTTTGAACTAGACCCTTTAACTTGTGGGATCTGACGCTAACTCCGGGCTGACAGTGTCAGATTTGAATTGAATTGTCGGACACCCAGTCAGTGTCCAAAGAGAACTGGAGAGTTGCTTGGTGTGGAAACCCCATACATTTGGTGTCAGGAGTGTTGTGAGTGTATAGAAAAATAGTTTATTTTGGCTGGGTGCAGTGGCTCACACCTGTAATCCCAGCACTTTGGGAGGCTAAGGAGGGTGGATCATCTGAGGTCAGGAGTTTGAGACCAGCCTGGCCAACATGGCAAAACTCCACCTCTACTAAAATACAAAAATTAGCCGGGCGTGATAGCGTGCACCTGTAATCATAGCTACTCGGGAGGCTGAGGCAGGAGAATAGCTTGAACCCAGGAGACAGAGGTTGCAGTGAGCTGACATTGCACCACTGCACTCCAGTCTGGGAGACAGAGTGAGATTCTGTCTCAAAAAAAAAAAAAAAAAAAAAAAGAAAGAAAAAAGTAAGAGAAAAAGAAAAGAAAAATAGTCTTTTTTTTCTTTTAGGGATGAAATAGATCAAGGAGGGTTGGGCGCGGTGGCTCACGCCTGTAATCCCAACACTTTCAGAGGCTGAGGCAGGTGGATTGCTTGAGCCCAGGAATTTGAGACCAACCTGGACAACATGGTGAAACCCTGTCTCTACAAAAAAAAAAAAAAAATACAAAAATACAAAAATTAGCCAGGCGTGGTGGTGCAAACCTGTAGTGTCAGCTACTTGAGGCTGAGGCAGGAAAATTGCTTGAGCGTGGGAGGTTGAGGCTGCAGTGAGCTGAGATCGTGCCTCTGCACTCCAGCCTGGACCACAGAGAGAAACCCTGCTAAGGAAAGGAGGGGAGGGGAGGGAAGATCAAGGAGCTGAGAGGACAGTGTATTTCAGTGAGGAAAATAGTAGATCCTGTGTTTCTCATTTTAAGAGTGATGAAATGGCCGGGCGCGGTGGCTCATGCCTGTAATCTCAGCACTTTGGGAGGCCAAGGCAGGCGGATCATGAGGTCAGGAGATGGAGACCATCCTGGCCAACATGGTGAAACCCCATCTCTACTAAAAATACAAAAAATTAGCCGGACATGGTGGCGGGAGCCTGTAGTCCCAGCTACTCGGGAGGCTGAGGCAGGAGAATGGCGTGAACCTGGGAGGTGGAGCTTGCAGTGAGCCAAGATGGCGCCACTGCACTCCAGCCTGGGCGACAGAGTGAGACTCTGCCTCAAAAAAAAAAAAAAGAGTGAGGAAATTAGTCATGAAGGAAACAGGGAGACCTTCTTACCAAGCCTGGGAACTCAGAAGCTAGGGGAAAACAAGACGGATATATTTGACCATATAAACACTGAAACATTTTGTGTGACAAGGGATACCAGAAATAAAACCGATTCAAATGATGGAGCTGAAAAAATATTTGTAATACAAATAATAGTCACCAACTTCTATTGACGAACTGACGGGGTGCCAGGCTGAATTCTATGTACTTGACACGCATTAACTCATTTATCTCTAACAGCACTGTGAAGGAGGAATTACCGTGATGATGGTGATGATGATCACTATTTTATAGCTGAGTACACTGAGGTTAAATAAGGAAGGTGAATAATTTGCTGAGGTCATGTGGCCAGCCAGGGCTCAGTCAAGATGTGACCTTTGGCAGCCTGCCCCGGCACCAAACCTCTTAATCACTTTGCAGACGAAAGCCAAAAGTCAAATGGACACTATATAAAGAGCTTTTAAACAAATTGTCCTGAAAAAGAGAAACAACCAATACAGAAATGGACTTTGACTATAAATAGACCATTTGTCGAGGCGCAAAACCAAATGGGTAACCAACAGTATGAAGAGACCCTCAAACTCACGGGAGTCAGACACTTGCGAGTGAAAGCAGCAATGAAACATCTCTTTACATTCCTCAGATCAAACTGATCCATTCATCAAGCTAAAATGAGAAAAAAAAATCTCAAATGCTGGCAGGAATATGGAGAAAAGGGCACGCTCAGATGTGAAGTTTTACAGTCATTTGGGAAAGCAATTTGGCAACATCTGTTAAAATGGAAACTAAACATACCCTTTGACCTGCTAATCCCACTCTTGAGAATCTAGCCAAAGAAATAAAAACACCAATACTTAAGGACAAGAATGTGCATGGGAGCACTGTTTGTGTGTGTGTGCATGGGGCAGAAAACTGGCCACAAAGTGAATGCCTATCAAAAAGAAAAGGACAATGAATAATGCTACTTCCACCCTATGGAATATCATGTAGCCATTAAAAGGAATCAGTGCTGGCTGGGCGAGGTGGCTCACGCCTGTCATCCCAGCACTTTGGGAGCCCAGACAGGCAGATCACAAGGTCAAGATATCGAGACCATCCTGGCCAACATGGTGAAACCCTGTCTCTATTAAAAATACAAAAAATTAGCTGGGTGTGGTGGTGGGCGCCTGTAATCCCAGCTACTTGGGAGGCTGAGGCAGAAGAATTGCTGGAACCCAGGAGGCGGAGCCGATATCTCGGCTCACTGCACTCCAGCCTGGCAACTGAGTGAGAGACTGCCTCCAAAAAAACAAACAAAAAAACAAACAAACAAAAGGAATCAATGCCTCTGACTGGCAAAGTTTCTATAATTAGTGTGAAGTGTGAAAAGCATGATACAAAAAAAGTGTACCTTGTCTCCCATTTTATGAAACAAAAAATATCTTTATGTGGAGGACTTTATGCAGACGCAGGAAAGCATAGAGAACGCCTATGGGTTGATATCTGTTACTTGTAGGGAGGGGTTGGTAGACTGATGTGGGTTGAGCTGGAAAAACAGGAGTCAGATGAAAAAAAGTTTTACCAGGGGTGGCAAACCACAGCCCACAGGCGAAACCAGCCTGCAACCTTTTATAAATAAAGTTTTAAAAATAAATAAAGTATTTTATAAATAAAGTTTTATTGGAACATAGCTATTCACAGAGCCAGGACTAGGGAGAGGCTGAACCACTCGCTCACTCTCAGCATCACCCCTGCACTTTCAGGACCTGAGATGAATGTCTCCTTAGAGTGTGCACCCCAGGAGCCTCCATCCTCTCACCCTACAGTATTTGCATTCATTTACATATGACCTGTGGCTTCTTTGTCACTACAAGGCAGAGTTCAGTATTTGGACAGAGACTGCATAGGGACTTGCAAGCCTGAAATATTTACAGCACAGGTAAAGTTTGCAGGACTAAGTTTGCCTGGACTAGTCTAAAATAAAATTAGGTATATGAGCCAGGTGCAGTGGCTCAAGCCTGTAATCCTAGTACTTTAGGAGTTCGAGGTGGGCAAATAGCTTGAATCCAGGAGTTCAAGATCGGCCTGGGAAACATGGCAAAACCCATCTCTACAAAAAAAAAAAAAAAAAAAATTACCCCAGGTGTGGTGGTGTGTGCTTGTGGTACCAGCTACTCAGGAGGCTGAGGTGGGAGGATGGCTTGAGCCTGGGAGGTGGAAGTTGTAGGGAGCTGAGATTGAGAGCCATTGCACTCTAGCCTGGGTAACAAAGTAAAACCCTATCTCTCTCTCTCTCTCTCACACACACACACACACACACACACACAAAGTGGCCAGGCGTGGTGGCTCACACCTGTAATCCCAGCACTTTGGGAGGCTGAGGTGGACAGATCACAAGGTCAGGAGTTTGAGACCAACCTGGCCAATATAGTGAAACCCTGTCTCTACTAAAAATATAAAAATTAGCTGGGCATGGTGGCACGTGCCTGTGGTCCCAGCTACTCGGGAGGCTGAGGCAGGAGAATCACTTGAACTGGGAGGTGGAGGTTGCAGTGAGCCAAGATTGCGCCACTGCACTCTAGCCTGGGCGACAGAGTGAGACTTCTTCTCAAAAAAAAAAAAAGATACATGAACACATTAACATATCCAATAAAAGGTTCTGTATTTGTCTGTCTATATATAAATTTTAACAAAATAAGATGAATCAGAGTCTTCAATCTGGTAGCCTACTGGCCCAAAGGGCTGGCTGTTGTGTTTTTGGTGAGCCAGCAGGGATTTTGTAAATTCCTATAGGATTCTGAGTCTGTGTCCCCTGCACATGTTTCCATTAGACACAAGGTCTGCCCTCCCAAGGACCACAGTACATAAACAAATACACAGTCTATATGTGGAATTTTTTTTTTTTTTTTTTTTTTTGAGCTGGAGTCTCACTCTGTCGCCCAGGCTGGAGTGCAGTGGCAAGATCTTGGCTCACTGCAACCTCCACCTCCCATGTTTAAGCAATTCTCTTGCCTCAGCCCCCCTAGTAGCTGGAATTACAGGTGTGTACCAACACGTCTGGCTAAGTTTTGTATTTTTAGTAGAGACGGGGTTTCACCATGTTGGCCAGGCTGGTCTCAAACTCCTGACCTTAGGTGATCTGCCTGCCTTGACCTCCCAAAGTCTTGGGATTACATGTGTGAGCCACCGAACCTAGCCTTTGGAATTAAAATTTGGGTGCGGTGGCTCATGCCTATAATCCTAGCACTTTGGGAGGCCGAGGTAGGCAGATCACTCGTGGTCAGGCATTCCAGACCAGCTGGCCAACATTACGAAACTCTCCACTACAAATACAAAAATTAGCTGGGCGTGGTGGCACATGCCTGTAATCCCAGCTACTTTGGGAGGCGAGGCACGAGAATCTCTTGAACCCGGGAGGTTGCAGCGAGCCAAAATCATGCCACTGCACTCCAGCCTGGGCGACAGAGTAAGACTCTGTCACCAAAAAAAAAAAAAAAAATTCCATGGGACCAAGTGCAGTGGGGAGGCCAAAGTGGGAGGACTGCTTGAACCTAGAAGTTTGAAACCAACCTGGGCAACATAGCAAGACCCTATCTCTACAAAAATAAAAATAAAAAATAACTTGGAGGGCTGAGGTGGCAGGATTGCTTGAACTTGGGAGTTTGAGGCTGCAGTGAGCTTTGATCATACCACTGCAGTCCAGCCTGAGCAACAGAGTGAGACCCTGTCTCAAATAAATAAATAAATAAAAATTAAAAATTAGCTGGGTGTGGTAGTACATACCTGCTGTTCCAGCCACTCAGGAGGCTGACATGGGAGGATGGCTTGAGCCCAGGAGTTTGAGGCTACAGTGAGCCATGATTACACCAATGCACTCCAGACTGGGCAACAGAGAGAGACCCTGTCTCAGAATAAAACCAAATAAATAAAATAAAATAAAATAAAACTTCATGGAAGGAAAGGTGATGGCGAGGATATGGGGAAACCGGAACCTCGTGCATTGCTGGCGGGAATGTACAATGATGCAGTCACTGTGGAAAATAGTTTGGCAGGTTCTCAGTAAGCTAAACATAGAATTGCCATGTTACCCAGCAATTCTACTCCTAGGAAAATATTCAAAAGATTGAAAACAGATGTTCAAACAAAAATTTGGATACATATATTCACAGAAGTACTATTCTCAATAGCCAGAAGGTAACCCAACCCAAATGTCCATCAACCGATGAATGGATAAACAAAAGGCAGTCTATCCACACAAAGGAATACTATTCAGACAGGAAAAGGGATGCAGTGCTGAAGACAAGGAACGCTGCATCATGGATGATTCTTGAAACATATGCTGACTGAAAGACACAAGCCAGGTGCGGTGGCTCATGCCTGCAATCCCAATACTTTGGGAGGCCGAAGAAGGTGGATCATTTGAGCCCAGGAGTTTGAGACCAGCCTGGGCTACATAGCGAGACCACATCTCTACAAAAAAAAGTACAAAACTTAGCCGGGCATGGTGACGCATGCCTGTAGTCCCAGCTTCTTGGGAGGCTAAAGTGGGAGGATCACTTGAGCCTGGGGAGGTCGAGGTTTCACTGAGCTATGTTGACACCACTGCACTGAAAAAAAAGAGACAGACAGACAGAGAGAGACAAAGAAAGAAAAGAAAAGAGAAAAGAAAAGAAAAAGAGAAAAGAGGAAGGAAGGAAGGAAGGAAGGAAGGAAGGAAGGAAGGAAGGAACAAACAAAAGGTCACATTTTATATGACTCTATTTACATTGAAAGTCCAGAATAGGCAAAATCTAGACAGCAACCTTAGTGGTTACTAGGCACTGGCAGGGCGGGGAGAATGGGAAGTGACAGCTTAATGGTTTCTGTTTAGGGTGAAGAAAAAGCTCTAGAACGGGAAAGTGGTGTGAGAATTGCACCAAATTATAAACGTACTTAACACCACTTTAAAATGGTGACTTTTATGAAATCTAAGGAAAAAAATCTATAAAGGCAAATTGGGGAGGGGAATAATGAGAAAGAAATGTTGAGAAACCCTGAGCTAAAGACCAGTCTGTATCTCTCTTTTTTTTTTTTTTTTTTTTTTTGAGTCAAGGTCTCGTTCTGTCACCCAGGCTGCAGTGTGGTGGCGTGATCACAGCTCACTGCAGCCTCGATGGCCTGAGCTCAAGTGATCCTCCCACCTCAGCCTCCTGAGAAACTGGGACCACAGGCCCACACCACCATGCCCAGCTAATTTTTAATTATTTATAGTGTTGAAGTCTCATGTTGCCCACCCAGGCTGGTCTTGAACTCCTGGTCTCAAGCAAATCCTCCCACTTTGACCTCCCAAAGTGCTGGGATTACAGGTGTGAGCCATCGCACCCGGCCTTAGTCTGTATCTCCACACTGTTAAGATTGTTACCGTTCAAGCAAATACCTCAATAATTCAAGGCTTTAAAACGGTGAGGGATCCAGCCACAGCGGCTCACACCTGTAATCCCAGCACTTTGGGAGGCCGAGGCGGGCGGATCACTTGAGGTCAGGGGTTCGAGACCAATCTGACGTCAGGAGTTTGAGACCAACCTGGCCAACATTGTGAAACCCCGTCGCTACTAAAAATACAAAAAATTAGCTGATCACAGTGGTGTGTGCCTGTAATCCTAGCTACTTGTGGGCCTGAGGCATGAGAATTGCTTGAATCCAGGAGGTGGAGGTTGCAGTGAGTCGAGATTACGCCACTCCCCTCCAGCCTGGGTGATAGAGCAAGACTCTATCTCAAAAAAATAGAAAATAAAAATAAAAAAGGAATTCGAGACCAGCCTGGCCAACATGTTGAAACCCTGTCTCTACTAAAAATACAAAAATTAAGGCAGGGCGCAGTGGCTCACGCCTGTAATGAGATGAGGTCAGGAGTTCAAGACCAGCCTGGCCAACATGGTGAAACCCCATCTCTGCTAAAAATACAACAATTAGCTGGGTACAGTGGCACGTGCCTGTAGTCCCAGCTACTTGGGAGGCTGAGGCGGGAGAATCGCTTGAACCCAGGAGGTGGAGGTTGCAATGAGTCAAGATCACGCCATTGTACTCCAGCCTGGGCAACAGAGCGAGATTCCGTCTCAAAAATAAATAAATGAATAAATAAATATAAATGAATAAATACATATAAATAAATAAATAAAAATGGTAAGGGAGGGATCTTGGCCCTTGAGGTAAATTGCCCCTTTGTCTCTCTCTAATCCAGGCTTTGGGAGAGCACTGTTCACTCACAGTCTGCAAAGCTTTGGGTTTAATTACTGTTTCTTGTCCAACATTTGTCTGATTTTGTGGGTTACTTGGGACCCTCAGGGATGCAAGAAGCCAAGCGCACACTCAGGTGACTGAGGTGAGGGAAGTTATAGAAGCAATCGTGGGCGAGCAAGAATGCTCTGGAAACTGTGGAGCCTCATGAAGAACTGGAACCCGTCTTTAATCAAGTCTCAGATATCATCCATTAGAAGCTGTGTATCATTATGTTATAAACTATGAAGAAAGAAAAACAGGCCGGGTGCAGTGGCTCACACCTGTAATCCCAGCACTTTGGGAGGCCGAGGGGGGTGGGTCACCTGAGGTCAGAAGTTTGAGACCAGCCTGGCCATCATGGTGAAACCCCATCTCTACTAAAAATACAAAAATTAGGCGGGCATGGTGGCGTGCGCCTGTAATCCCAGCTACTCAGGAAGCTGAGACAAGATAATTGCTTGAACCCAGGAGGCAGAGGTTGCAGTGAGCCAGGACTGTGCCACTGCACTCCAGTCTGGTTAACAGAGGAATACAAAGGAAGGAAGGAAGGGAGGGAGGGAGGGGAGGGGAGGGGAGGGGAGGGAGTCCATCAGAAAGAAAGAGAGAAAGAATGAGAAAGGAAGAAAAGAAAGAAAGAAAAAGAAGAAAGAAAGAAAATGCACACAATTAAACTATAACATACGTCTTTCTTATTGCTTCAAAATTTCACTTGACTCTTTTAGTCTCCAGTGTTAATTTATTTCCTATATTAGTCTTGTGTATACATGAAAAGAAAGATATTATGGAAAACAGCATGGAGGTTCCTCAAAAAATTATAAATAGTACTACCATATGATCTAGAAAGCTCACTACTGAATATATATCTGAAGGAAATTAAATCAGTATGTTGAAGAGACACCTGCACGCCCATGTCTATCGCAGCATTATTCATGATATTATCCACAGTCAAGATATAGGAGCTGGCCAGGTGTGGTGGCTCACATGTGGGAGGCTGAGGTGAGTGGATCACTTGAGGTCAGGAGTTCAAGACCAGCCTGGTCAAAACCTTGCTCTACCAGAGCAAAAACCTTGTCTCTACTAAAAATACAAAAATTAGTCGGGCATGGTGGTGGGCACCTGTAATCCCAGCTACTTGGGAGGCTGAGGCAGGAGAATTACTTGAACCCGGGAGGTGGAGGTTACAGTGGGCCAAAATTGCGACACGGCACTCCAGCCTGGGTGACAGAGCAAGACGCTGTCCAAAAAAAAAAAAAAAAAAAAGATGTGGAATCAGCCTAGGTGTCGATCAGTGGATGAATGAAGAAAATATGGTGTATACACAATGGAGTACTATTCAGTCTTTTAAAAGAAGGAAATCCTGTCATTTGCCACAACTTGAATAAACCTGGGTGACTTTATGTTAAGTGAAGTAAGCCAGGCACAGAAAGACAAATACTGCACGATCTCCCTTATATATGAATCTAAAAGAGTTGAACTCAGAAGCAGAGGGTGGAGTGGTGGTTACTGGGGGCAGGAGGTGGGTGTGTGGGCTCGGGAGAGGTTCATCAAAGGGTGCAAATGTTCTGTTAGACAGGAGAAATAAGTTCAAGAGATCCATTGTACAACATAGTGACTATAGTCAACAATGGCTGGGCACAGAGGCTTTGGAAAGCCAATGCAGGAGAATCGTCTGAGGCCAGAAGTTCAAGATCAGCGTGGGCAACATAGTAAGACCCCATTTTTATAATAAATAAATAAATAAATAGAGTCAATAACAATGGATTGTGTCCTTGAAAATTGTTAAGAGTAGATTTTAGGTATTCTCGCTACAAAAAAAAGTGATGAGATAATGCATACGTTAATTAGCTCATTTTAGCCATTCCATAATATATACATATTTCAAAACACCATGCTGTACACTATAAATATATACAATTTCTATCTCTCAATTTAAAAAATTGTTTGTAAGTAAAAAAGCACCTGCAATCTCAGCGACTCAGGAGACCAAGGCAGGAGGATCGATGAACCCAGGAGTTTGAGACCCGCCTGTAAATAAGTAAAGTAAAAAGGATGAAGTAAGGGAAACCGGTTGATGAGGATACTCCCGCAACACCTCCACATTTTCAATCTGGCTTTCTGATCTCTTTCCAGTGCACGCACTTTGAGTTTGTGTTTTTCGCCTGCCGTTGTCCTCAGCTCCTGACCTCTAGGCAGGGGGTTCAGAGTCTCTACAAAATCTAATGGCCCTTGGCACAGTTCCTATGCTGGCTCACCCATCATGCCAGACAGCCTCCTCTGACTCCTCCTGTGAGAATGTTGCCAAACGCATCTGACCCTCGGATTCTTAGGAGTGAAGAGGGTCCCGCAGTGTTCCAAGCCACCAGCGCCTGCTCTGCACCTGGAGATCACGACGCTCTTGGAGTTCACCTGCCTGCGGGCAGTCCTGGCAACCTCGGCGCTGCCGCCCTCCCCTACCAAAAGCCGCAAGTAAGACATCGTCTGTTGTCCGACACACTCCAAAATGTCAAAATGTGTGTGGGGGGCGGGGAAAGGTGCATCTTCAGATTGATGAAATGTGGTTGCTGGGCAGCCACAGGCACTGGCAGCATCCTCGTGGCACTGCTCCCTTGACTGTGCCTCTGACTTCTGACTTGGTTTCCTCCTCACCTCCTGGCTTTTCCTTACCCACGGTCTCTACCACCTGTCCTCTTTCCAGCCTCTGCACAACTCCAGTGGCGGTGTCAATCTCTTACATGTTTCGGGTTCAGACTTCCATGAAGAGAAGACCCCATTGGATTGTTGCCACCGTCCAGCAATGACCGTCCTCAGTGGGCAGGGGATAGGAATGCAGCAGTCACTAGCCAATTGAAGTGAGTTGAAGGGTGGCTTCCCCAAAAGACACGTCCATATCCTAACCCCAGGAAACTTACCTGTGAATGCGACCTCATTTGGGAAAAAAGGTCTTTGCACATGATTACATTTCAGATCTCAAATGAGGTCATCCTGGATTATCTGAATGGGCCCCAAATCCAATGACGAGTGTCTTTATAAGATACACAGAGGTGTCCAGGCACGGTGACTCATGCCTCTAATCCCAGCACTTTGAGAGGCCAAGGCAGGAGGATCACCTAAGGTTAGGAGTCCAAGACCAGCTCAGCCAACATGATGATACCCCATCTCTACTAAAAATACAAAAGTTAGCTGGGTGTGGTGGCAGGAGCCTGTAATCCCAGTTACTCAGGAGGCTGAGGCAAGAGAATCGCTTGAACCCAGGAGGTGGAGGTTGCGGCACTCCAGCCTGGGCGAAGGAGCGAGACTCTGTCTCAAAAAAGAAAAGAAATAAAACACACAGAGGAGACACACAGAGAAGGTAATGTGATGATAAAGGCAGAGATGGGAGTGATGCAGTTACCATCCAAAAACCTGGAGTCACTGGGAGCTGGAAGAGGCAAGAAATGATTCTCTCCCAGAGCCTCTGGAGGGAGCATGGCCCAACCGACCCCTTGTGTTTGGACTTCTGGCCTCCAGAACTGTGAGAGAATAAAGTTCTGCGGTTTTTTGTTTGTTTGTTTGTTTGTTTTGAGACGGAGTTTTGCTCTGTCGCCCAGACTGGAGTGCAGTGGCTCAACCTCAGCTCACTGCAATTTCTGCCTCTTGGGTTCAAGTGATTCTCCTGCCTCAGTCTCCCGAATAGCTGGGATTATAGGTACCCGCCACCACACACGGCTAATTTTTTGTATTTTTAGTAGAGACGAGGTTTCACCATGTTGGTCAGGCTGGTCTCAAACTCCTGACCTCAGGTGGTCCGCCCACCTCGGCCTCCAAGAGTACTGGGATTACAGGTGTGAGCCACCGAGCCCGGTCAGCTCTGCTGTTTTAAGCCACTAAGTGTGTGGTGATCTGTTTCAGTAGCTATAGGAAACTACGTTCTAGTAGAGCATGCCATTTTGAGCAAAGCTTTTGTACCAGGTCACTTCCTGGGCTTCTGGCCAGCCTGTGGATGACTTTCCGGGCGTAGATGACAATAGCCGGTTCAGTCAACTGAAGCCAAATGGTCACGTGACACCATATTCGCGCCACGGATTTCTCTTCCGGCAATGCTCAGAAAGACTGACAGGAGGAACTGCAGTTAGATTTGTACAGCCTGCCCTTTCTTTGCCCTTTGTGGGCCGATAACAATCATTTGCCGTCAAACATTATTTTTCCTATAAACATTAAGTTAAAAACAAATGAGTTCTCACTGTGCTTTAGAGGTGCCCCGAAACTGCACCTGGCCTCGCTTGCTCCTTGAAGGACCTCAGTGATGCTTCCCGGTCTGACTGCTTTCCCCTAAATACTTTCTTATCATAAACAGCTGTCAGTTTTCCTTTTGTTTTTTTGAACTCAGTCAGTACATATTTATCAAAAGAATAAATGGGCCGGGCCCGGTGGCTCAGGCCTGTAATCCCAGCACTTTGGGAGGCCCAGGCGGGCAAATCACCTGAGGTTGGGAGTTCAAGACCAGCCTGACCAACATGGAGAAACCCCATCTCTACTAAAGATACAAAATTTCCATCCTGGCTAACACAGTGAAACCCCATCTCTACTAAAAATACAAAAAAATTAGCTGGGCATGGTGGTGGGCGCCTGTAGTCCCAGCTACTCAGGAGGCTTAGGCAGGAGAATCACCTGAACCCGGGAGGCAGAGGTTGCAGTGAACCGAGATCACGCCACTGCACTCCAGCCTGGGTGACAGAGTGAGACTCCATCTCAAAAAATAATAATAATAAAAACAAAACCAAAATTAGCCAGGCGTGGTGACACATACCTGTAATCCCAGCTACTCGGAAGACTGAGGCAGGAGAATCGCTTGAACCCAGGAGGCAGAGGTTGAGGTGAACCGAGACTGCGCCATTGCACTCCAGCCAGGGCAACAAGAGCAAAACTCCATCTCAAAAAAAAAAAAAAAGAAGAATAAATGAAATGTCTCATAACAAAAGAAAATAGACACTATTTGAAGGCTTGAGTTTTTATAGAATATAAATGCGTGAACTCTACAGTTGAAAGACTTGGTAGTAGGAGGCTGTTCTGTATCCTTGTGTACTTATTCCCATAAGCTATGTCCTAAAGATAGGCGGCTGCTGTGTCATTAAACTGCTGCAATATTTTTTCTTTGAGATAGAATCTCACTCTGTCACCCAAGCTGGAGTAGAGTGGCGTTATCTTGGCTCACTGAAACCTCTGCCTCCTGGGTTCAAGTGATTCTCCTGCCTCAGCCTCCCAAGTAGCTGGGATTACAGGTTTCTGCCACCATGCCTGGCTAATTTTTTGTATTTTAGTAGTGACGGGGCTTCACCATGTTAGCCAGGCTGGTCTCCAACTCCTGACCTCAGGTGATCCACCCACCTCGGCCTCCCAAAGTGCTGGGATTACAGGCGTGAGCTACCGTGCCCAGCTTTGTTTTATTTTTTTGAGATAGAGTCTTGCTCTGCTGTCCAGGGTGAAGTGCAGTGGCCTGATCTCGGCTCACTGCAACCTCCGCCTCCCAAGTTCAAGCGATTCTCCTGCCTCAGCCACCAAAGTAGCAGGAGTGCACCACCAGGCCCGGCTAATTTTGTATTTTTTTTAGTAGAGACGGGATTTCGCTATTTCACCATGTTAACCACGTTGGTCTCCAACTCCTGACCTCAGGTGATCCTCCTGCCTCAGCCTCCCAAAGTGCTGGGATTACAGGCATGCGCCATTGCACCAGACACCTCCTCTGATATTTCTTGAGCTTCCACTTCACACAGCCTTGATCCTCTTTCTGTTGATCATGACTCTTGTTCCCACACTTCTTTATTGAGATAGATGTTTGCAGAATAAACACACCCATGAACAAAGACAACCACACAACCCCTAAAGGGAAGGCTGCCTGGCTGCTAGAACAGACTAGATTACGCCCTTGAATGAAATACAAATTGCTTTAATAATGTTGGGGGAGGGGGTGGTCAACAGAGAACTCACATAGCTGTGTCACCACCTTCTAGAAATGACCCTCCTCCAAGTGACAGTGTCCTTCAGAGGTGACTGGGTGCCAGTCCAGTACAGAAACTGAGTCTTGATCAGTTTAAGCCAGTTGTGGTAATATCACTCTCCTTGCCAAGACCATGCTGTAGGCATGGAGAAGTGACGTCATTCTGGCCAGTAAGGTGTTGAGGAAGTCTTCCGGGGATGCTTTTCAGAATATTTTCTTCATTTTAAAAAGGACCTTTAGGTTTGGCAGTTCCTCAAAAAATTAAACATAGAATTATCATATGACCCAGCAATCCCATTTTTAGTCACATGCCCAAAAGAGTTGAAAACAGGTTACTCAAATACTTGTACAGGCAGGTACATAGCAGCAGTATTCATCAGAGCAAACAGGTGGAAGCAGCCCAACAGCCCATCAGCTGATGCATGAACAAAACGTGGTGTCTGCGTACGACAGAATGTGTTAATTTTTTTTTTTTTTTTTTTTTTTTGAGACGGAGTCTTGCTCTGCCGCCCAGGCTGGAGTGCAATGGCCGGATCTCAGCTCACTGCAAGCTCCGCCTCCCGGGTTCACGCCATTCTCCTGCCTCAGCCTCCCAAGTAGCTGGGACTACAGGCACCCGCCACCACTCCCGGCTAGTTTTTTGTATTTTTTAGTAGAGACGGGGTTTCACCGTGTTAGCCAGGATGGTCTCGATCTCCTGACCTCGTGATCCACCCGTCTTGGCCTCCCAAAGTGCTGGGATTACAGGCTTGAGCCACCGCGCCCGGCCCAGAATGTGTTATTATTTGGTCAGAAAATGGAATAAAACACTGACACAAGCTGTCCCATAGAGGAACTTTGAAAACATGATGTTAAGTGAAAAAAGCCAGGCGCAAAAGGCCGTCTGGCGTGACTCCATTTATATGAAATGTCAGGAATAAGCAAATACTTAGAAATCAGGTGAGCTGAGAGTCGGGAAATGGGGAGGACTGTTTTTGATGGGCATGGGGTTTCCTCTGGGTGTGATGAAAATATTTTGGAACTAGATACAGGTGGTGGCTGCACAGCACAGTGAATGTACTAAATGCCACAGAATTGTTCACTTTATTTTATTTTTATTTTTATTTTTTGAGACAGAGTATCGCTCTTTTGCCCAGGCTGGAGTGAAGTGGCATGATCTCGGCTCACTGCAACCTCTGCCTCCCGGGTTCAAGTGATTCTCCTGCCTCAACCTCCCGAGTAGCTGGGATTACAGGTGCCCGACATCACGTCCAGCTAATTTTGTTTGTTTGTTTGTTTTAGTAGAAACAGAGTGTTACCATGTTGGCCAGGCTGGTCTCAAACTTCTGGCTTCAAATGACTTGTCCACCTCGCCCTCCCAAAGTGCTGGGATTGGCCGGATGCGGTGACTCGCGCCTGTAATCCCAGCACTTTGGGAGGCTGAGGTGGGCAGATCACCTGAAGAAGGGAGTTCGAGACCAGCCTGACCAACATGGAGAAACTCCATCTCTACTAAAAATACAAAATTAGCTGGGCGTGGTGGCGCATGCCTGTAATCCCAACTACTCTGGAGGCTGAGGCAAGAGAATCACTTAAACCCGGGAGGCAGAGGTTGTGGTGAGCTGAGATCGTACCACTGCACTCCAACCTGGGCAATAAGAGTGAAACTCTGTCTCAAAATAAATAAATAAATAAAAAGTGCTGAGATTACAGGCACGTGCCACCACACCCAGCTAATTATTTTGTATTTTTAGTAGAGATGGGGTTTCATCATGTTGGCCAGGCTTGTCTCAAACTCCTGGCCTCAAGTAATTCGCCTGCCTTGGCCTCCGCAAGTGCTGGGATTACAGATGTGAGCCATGGCGCCCGGTCAGAATTGTTCACTTTAAAATGATTAGTTTTTCAGAGGGACGTGGCTGGAGATGAATTTTTTAAAAAAAATAAAATGGTTAGTTTTATGTTATGTGAATTTCACCTCTTTTTTTTTTTAAGGATATTTGAAAATTCTTGCAAGGCTAGAAGGTTTGGAGTGGCTTAGGCTCTTTGCACTGTAAGGAGAAAAACAAAGAGCAAACCAGCACGCAGAGGATGGGGGGTGAGACGGTAGAGGTTGCTCGGCCATGCCATTGGCCCATTCAGGGAACTCTGGATCTCTGATTATGCAAGATGATAAGTGATATCTTTGCTTAAAGCCATTTCTAGCTGGATTTTCCATTACTTGTGGCCAAAGCACCCTAATGATACAGACTTCAAGGTTCTGAAAAAGCAAGCCCAAGGCGTTCATTTTATCCAATGAGAAGAAGAATCCCTAGACTGACAGTGGCCCCTTCACATCCCCGTGTGTCCCTCGCTGGACAGAAATGACGACACAATGTGTTGCTACAGCAAAAGTGAAAGAAACGAGCTTTTTCATCTTTTTTTGGTTGGAGGGGGTCAGGGTCTTCGTAGCCCAGGCTGGAGTGCAGTGGTGCAATCACGGCTCACTGCAGCCTCCAACTCCCCGCCTCAGCCTCCTGAGTAGCATGTACTACCACTCCTGGCTAATTTTTGTACTTTTTTTTTAGAGACAGGGTCTCGCTATGTTGCTCAGGCTGGTCTTGAACTCCTAGGCTCAAGCCATCTGCCCGCCTCAGCCTCCCAAAGTGCTGGGATTACAGGCGTGAGCCACTGTGCCCAGCTGAGCTTTTTCATCTTGTAGGAAAATAACTAATGATGAAGAATTCTCAACAGTATTTCCTTCTCAGGGTTAGGCAAGGAGTGCGTGCGTGTGTGTGTGTGTGTGTGTGTGTGTGTGTGTGTGTGTGAGATTCCCAAGATAAACCCAGGTCCCAGGTACTCCAGAGGCTTAGGCAGGAGAATCGCTTGAACCTGGGAGGCAGAGGTTGCAGTGAGCTGAGATTGCACCATTGTACTCCAGCCTGGGCAACAAGAGTGAAACCCCATCTCAAAAACAAAAACAAAAAAACAAAAATTAGCCGGGTGTGGTGGTGTGTGCCTGTAATCCCAGCTACTCAGGAGGCTGAGGCAGGAGAATCACTTGAACCTGAGAGGCGGAGGTTGCAGTAGGCTGAGATTGTGCCACTGCACTCCAGCCTGCGAGACAGAGCAACACTCAGTCTCAAAAATAAAATTAATAAATTAAAATAAAAAATAAAATATATAAAACAAAAAATAAAAATAAAATAATAAAATAAATAGAATAAAGCAATTAGACTTGTCAGCCTTGAGTACTAGAGGTGAGATGGAATCACTGGCATTGCCACTGAAGTCTGTGTCACTTCTCTCAGGGGATTTGAGAGCTTCTGACCCTCAAACATGACCAAGCGCCGTGGACAGCCCATGCTTCCTCGGAGTGGGGTGCAATGCTCTGTGCTGCAGGCAAGCCACAAACTGTCTTTTCTGCATCTCTAGGCTGTGTGCAGGGGAGGGAAAAGAAGCTCCCCTCCACAGCCTTTCCCTCACATTTCCATGGCTCTAGAAAGGCCTGGTGTGGGCGCCCTCTAAGTTTCCTGCTCTACTCCACATGGAGAAAGGTTTCAGGCTGGCCACGGTGGCTCACATCTGTTAATCCCAGTGCTTTGGGAGGCCGAGGTGGAAGGATCGCTTGAAGCCAGGAATTTCAGACCAGCCTAGGCAACATAGTGAGACCTTGTCTCTACAACAGATAACATTAGCTGGGCATGGTGGTGCATGCCTGTAGTCCTAGCTACTCGGGAGGCTGATGCGAGAGGATCCCTTGAGCCCGGGAAGTGGAGGCTGCAGTGAGCTGTGACCTGCCTTTTCACTCCAGTCTGGGAGACAGAGTAAGACTTTTGTCTCCTTAAAAAAGAAAAAAAAAAAAAGTTTCCGAGAAAAGATCATGTAGCTGAGGTGGGCTTTTTTTGGATGAGGGTGTTTAAAGCCTTATATAAAGGGCCAGGCGTGGTGGCTCATGCTTGTAATCCCAAAACTTCAGGAGGACAAGGTGGGTAGAACTCCTAGGAACACCTGAGGTCAGGAGTTCGAGACTAGCCTGGCCAACACGGTGAAACCCTGTCTCTACCGAAAATACAAAAATTAGCCGGACGTGGTAGTGTGTGCCTATAATCCCAGCTACTTGGGAGGCTGAGGCAAGAGAATTGCTTGAACCTGGGAGGTGGAGGTTGCAGTGAGCCAAGATCGCGCCACTGCACTCCAGCCTGGGCAACAGGGTGAGACTCTGTCCCAAAAAAAAAAAAAAAGGCTAATATAAGGGATTCATACTTTGCTAATGTTGATGGAATTGATCTTGCTCTCACTATATTTCTTGGCTCTCAAATCGAAGTCATTGTGTAATGTGTAAACTGTGAAAATAAATGACTTAAGTTGCCTACAGTAAAAACCTGTTTCACAGCTGATGGATTAAGGGAATGGGTCCTGTGCCTATGCTGATTAAGCTGCTATACTTGTTTATAAAGGTTGAAGGAAATTAGCCAGGATGAAGATAAATTCAGATTTATGTCTCTGAGAATTTCTAATAGGGCTATGAAATTACATTCCTCTCTATCTTCACATCTTGGGTGTTTTTTTTTTTTGTTTCGTTTTTGTTTTTTTTTTTTTCCCTACTCAGCTGGAAGTTCACATATTCACTGGGTCTTATCTAGAAAGAGATGAGCTGTTTAGTCAAGACGTCTTAAATCAGCTGGGCGTGGTGGATCACGCCTAGAATCCTAGCACTTTGGGAGGCTGGGGCGTGTGGATTGCTTGAGCCCAGGAGTTCAGACCAGTCTCAGCAACATGATGAAACCCTGTCTCTACAAAAAATACAAAAATAGTCGGGCATGGTTGCAGGCATCTGTAGTCCCAGTGACTTGGAAGGCTGAGGTGGGAGGACCACTTGAGCCAGGAAGATGAAGGTTACAGTGAGCCAAGATTGCGACACTATAATCCAGCCTGGGTGACAGAGTGAGGCCTTGTTTGAAAAAACAAAAGGCTGGGCGTGGTGGCTCACGCCTGTATTCCCAACACTTTGGGAGGCCAAGGCAGGCAGATCACTTGAGGTCAAGAGTTTGAGACCAGCCTGGCCAACAAGGCAAAAACCCATCTCTACTAAAAATACAAAAATTAGCCAGGTATTGGCTGGGCACAGTGGCTCACACCTGTAATCCCAGCACTTTGGGAGGCCCAGGCGGGTAGATCACCTGAGGTCAGGAGTTCAAGAGCAGCCTGGCCAACGTGGAGAAACCCCGTCTCTACTAAAAATACAAAAATTAGCCGACCATGGTGGCGCATGCCTGTAGTTCCAGCTACTCAAGAGGCTGAGGCAGGAGAATCGCTTGAACCTGGGAGGCGGAGGTTGCAGTGAGCCAAGATCACACCACTGCACTTCCAGCCTGAGCTACAGATCTAGACTCCTTCTCAAAAAAAAAAAAAAGCTGGGTGTGGTGGTACATGCCTGTAGTCCCAGCTACTCAGGAAGCTGAGGTGGGAGGATCGCTTGAACCTGGGAGGTAGAGGCTGCAGTGAGCCGAGATAGTGCCACTGTACTCCAGCCTGGGCCACAGAGTGAGATGCTTTCTCAAAAAAAAAAAAAAAAAAAAAAAAGTATTAAATAGCCTGGAATGTGAAATATTTCCAAAACAATGAGTAAGTGTGCTAAAATAAAAGGAAACAAAACACAAAATCCTGCTGACTTTCTGAGGGACTGCCAGGATGAGGACATTGAGTTAAATCTACACAACTGTCAAGGGCCCGTAGGGTCTGCCTGTGACTCAGCTGCAAAGAAAGGAAGAGGAAAGAGGAAGAAATGGGCCTGGCGTAGAGGCTCACGCCTGTAATCCCAGCACTTTGGGAGGCTGAGACAGGTGGATCACAAGGTCAGGAGATAGAAGTCATCCTAGCTAACACGGTGAAACCACGTCTCTACTAAAAATACAAAAAATTAGTTGGGCATGGTGGCGGGTGCCTGTAGTCCCAGCTACTCAGGAGGCTGAGGCAGGAGAATGGTGTGAACTCGGGAGGCAGAGCTTACAGTGAGCCGTGATCATGCCACTGCACTCCAACCTGGGCAACAGAGCAAGATTCCGTCTCAAAATAATAATAATAATAATAAATAAATAAAAAATAGAAGAGTAAGAAATGACCGTTGAGAATCTCTCTTCCAGCTGCTTGCATCCACTTTGGAAACCTGTTGATTCTGTAGTTTTTCTATAGATTCAGTGGGATAATTAAAATGTACATGAGACCAGCCAGGCACGGTGGCTCAAACCTGTAATCCCAGCACTTTGGGAGGCTGAGGTGGGCGGATCACTTGAAGCCCGGAGTTTGAGACCAGCCTGGCCAACATGGTGAAAGCTTATCTCTACCAAAAATACAAAAATTAGCCAGGGCCAGGCACAGTGGCTCATGCCTATAATCCTTGCACTTTGAGAGGCCAAGGTGGGCAGATCACTTGAGGTCAGGAGTTCGAAACCAGCCTGGCCAACATGGTGAAACCCCGTCTCTACTAAAAATATAAAAAAATTAACTGTGCATGGTGGCACGTGCCTGTAATCCCAGCTACTCAGGAAGCTGAGGCAGGAGAATTGCTTGAACCCAGGAGGTGGAGGTTGTAGTGAGCTGAGATCGCACCTGAGATCACACCACTGCACTCCAGCCTGGGCGACAGAGGGAGACTGTCTCACAAAAAAAAAAAAAAAAAAAAGTACACGCGATTGAGTAACATTGCTAAAACCTCAACGCCCCAGGTAGAGGGCTAGGTTCTGGTTTAAAAACCGAAAAAACTAACATCTACGAGTATCAAGGAAGAAAACACTAAAGGAACACAGATTGTTGGCCAGGCATGGTGGCTCACGCCTGTAATCCCAGCACTTTAGGGTTGAGCCCAGTAGTTTGAGACCAACCTGGGCAACATAGGAAGACCCTGTCTTTATTAAATAAATAAAAAGAAAGTTTTAATTACTGTTCTGTGAGTTACTAGGAAGGAAATAAAAGCACATGTTGTTTATTCACTATACTCAGGGATGAAAATTAGTAAAGACTTACCCATAAAAATCCAAAGGAGGTTTCGATCACCTTTCAAAAAACTATGGTTTCTGTATATTCAACCTTGAAAAGGAAGGACGTCCAGGTGCAGTGGCTCACACTAGTAATCCCAGCACTTTGGGAGGCCAAGGTGGGTGGATCACCTGAGGTCAGGAGTTTGAGAACAGTCTGACCAACTTGGAGAAGCCCCGTCTCTACTAAAAATACAAAATTAGCTGGGTGTGGCGGCGCATGCCTATAATCCCAGCTACTCGGGAGGCTGAGGCAGGAGACTCACGTGAACCCGGGAGGCTGAGGTTGCGGTGAGCCAAGATTGTGCCAGTGTACTCCAGCCTGGGCAATAAGAGTGAAACTCCGTCTCCAGAAAAAAAAAAAAAAAGAAAAGAAAAGGAAGGACATTCTGGCCGGGTGCAGTGGCTGTAATCCTAGCACTTTGGGAGACTAAGGTAAGGCGGGCAGATCGCTTGAGTCCAGGAGTTCGAGACCGGCTTGGGCAACATGGCAAAAACCTGTCTCCACAAAAAAATACAAAAATTAGCCAGATAAAGCCGGGCGCGATGGCTCATGCCTGTAATCCCAGCACTTGGGGAGCCCGAGGCAGGCGGATCATGAGGTCAGGAGATAGAGACCATCCTGGCTAACATGGTGAAACCCTGTCTCTACTAAAAATACAAAAAATTAGCCGAGTGTGGTGGCAGGTGCCTATAGTCCCAGCTACTCGGGAGGCTGAGGCAGGAGAATGGTGTGACCCCCGGGAGGCGGAGCTTGCAGTGAGCCGAGATCACGCCACTGCACTCCAGCCTGAGCGACAGAGCAAGACTCCATCTCAAAAAAAAAAAAAAAAAGCCAGGCGTGGTGGTGTGCCCCTGTGGTCCCAGTTACTCAGGAGGCTCAGGTGGGAGGATCTCTTGAGCTTGAGAGGTCAAGGCTACAGCGAGCTGAGAGCACATCACTGCACTCCAGCCTGGGCAACAGAGAGAGACTCTATCTCAGAAAAAACAAATAAAATAAAACAAAATTGAAAGGGAAGGACATTTTGGCTCACACTGCAAACATGAATGATCATTGAAGACATTACACCAGGTGAAATAAGCCAGTCACGAAAGGACGAATCTTGCATGATTCCCCTTATACGAGGTCCTTAGATTAGTCGAATCCAGAGACAGAAAGTAGGATGGTGGTTGCCAGGAGCTGGGGCGAGGAGGAATGGGGAGTTAGTGTTTAATGGGTCCAGAGTTTCAGTTTCACAAGATCGAACTGCAGATGGATAGTGGTGATGATTGTATAAGAAAATGAATGTATTTAATGCCACTGAACTGAACACTCAGAATTTATTAAGATGGCAAATTTTATGTATATTTTACTATAAGTTTTGGGTTTTTTTTGAGACGGAGTCTCACTTGTCACCCAGGCTGGAGTGCAGTGGCACAATCTCAGCTCACTGCAACCTTTGCCTCCCAGGTTCAAGCGATTCTCCTGCCTCAGCCTCCCTCGTAGCTGGGATTACAGGCACGTGCTACCACGCCCGGCTAATTTTTGTATTTTTAGTAGAGACGGGGTTTCGCCATGTTGGCCAGGCTGATCTTAAACTCCTGACCTCAAGTGATCTACCTGCCTTGGCCTCCCAAAGTGCTGGGATTAATTACAGGTGTGAGCCAACACACCAGGCCTATTTTACTATAATTTTAGAAAACTAAAACATGGAAATAATATGATTCCTAATCTATACTGGGAATGTTCTGTTTCCTGTTCTGAGTGTTGTTATATGGGCATGATGACTTCGTGAAAGTCTATTAGAATTTCTTCGGCCGGGCGCGGTGGCTCAAGCCTGTAATCCCAGCACTTTGGGAGGCCGAGACGGGCAGATCACAAGGTCAGGAGATCGAGACCATCCTGGCTAACACGGCGAAACCCCGTCTCTACTAAAAACACAAAAAATTAGCCGGGCGAGGTGGCGGCGCCTGTAGTCCCAGCTACTCGGGAGGCTGAGGCAGGAGAATGGCGGGAACCCGGGAGGCGGAGCTTGCAGTGAGCTGAGATCCGGCCACTGCACTCCAGCCTGGGCGACAGAGCGAGACTCCGTCTCAAAAAAAAAAAAAAAAAAAAAAAAAGAATTTCTGTAGTATTCTGTATGTTAGAAATTATTTTTATTATTTGTTTTTCTGACTTCAGTAAAATGTATAAGATTATTACTTCTATTTATTATCATCATTGTTATTAGAGATGGGGTATCATTATATTGCCCAGGCTGGTCTTAAACTCCTGGGCTCACCTGATCCTCCCACCTTGGCTTCCCAAAGTGCTGGGATTACAGGCGTGAACTACTGTGTCTGGCCAGGTTATTATTTCTAGTCAATAGCTACACAGAAAGCACACTGTTATTTAAAGGATTCTGTACTTCACCCAAAGGCAGAAGCAGTGGAAATTGAGAAAGGAGGTCGTAGTAGGTTGAAGGTTGAGGAGTGCCCTCTGCTGAATTCATGTTTTCCGGGAACCTCAGAAGGTGACCTTATTTGGAAACGGGGTCTTTGCAGGTGGAATTAAGATAAGGATCCAGATGAGATCATATAGGATTAGGGTGGGCAATGACAGTGTCCTTAGAAGAGATAGAAAAGGCCACACAGAGAAGAAGGCCACGTGAAGACAGAAGCAGTGATTGCAGCGACGTGGCCATGAGCCGGGGGATGCCTGGAGCCACCAGAAGCTGGAAGAGACAGAGAAGGATCCTCCCATAGAACTTTTGGAGGGAGCGTGGCCCTGCTGGCACCTTGATTGCTGACATCTGGCCTCCAGAACTATGAGAAAATAAAATTCTGTTGTTTTGGCCAGGCATGGTGGCTTATGCCTGTAATCCCAGCACTTTGGGAGGCCAAGGCAGGTGGATCGCTTGAGGTCAGGAGTTCAAGAACAGCCTGGCCAACATGGCAAAACCCTGTCTCTACTAAAAATTAGCCGGGTGTGGTGGCACATGCCTGTAATTTCAGCTACTTGGGAGGCTGAGGCAGGAGAATCACTTGAGACCAGGAGGTGGAGATTGCAGTGAGCTGAGATCATGCCGCTGTACTCCAGCCTGGGCAATGAAGCGAAACTCCGTCTCGAAAAAAAAAAAACCAACAGAAAACATCTTTTTCATTCTTTCTTACAACCCTTACCATTTACATTTTCATTTCACCCTCACTATCAGCTTCCCTTTTTCCTTCCGAAAGCACAGAAGTAAAAATAAAACATAGAAAAATCCCACCAGTAATCTAGACCAAGCCAGAAGAATGTACCTTTCTGACAATAGGCCACCCGTCAGTAGATCTGCATCGGGGGATCTTGTGTTTACGTGCCAAACTCGTGAATGGCAGAGCTGTCACCCTAAATGTGGTGCCTTGTGGCCGGTTATGAGTCATTAAAAAAAGGGACAGAGAGATTCACTGGCACGTGTGTTCATACTGTTTGATGATGAAACTTTTCTTAGATCTGACCAAAACATCAACTGCAAGGCACATGGTACCATGGGGGGAGGGGGAGGGAAGAAGTTTTGTAAATTACCACTTCTTCTTTTGAGGTGTGAAATATAGTATCGGTTATGAGTAATATACCCTTTTAAGATATAACCAAATTACCAAGCTACTATATAAATAACATCAGAACACGAGTTGACAATCGTTTGGTTTTGAGGTAATAACATTTCCTCTTGATTCATTACATTAGCTCTTTGAATATAAGGAATGTCTTAATGCTTCCTACATATATGTATATTCATATTAAATGAGATAGTCTCAAGCAATTCCAGGAACTTGGATATTAAGCAACTATCATGTCATCAAGAGGGAGTGGGAGTTAGTTAGGCAAAGAGGGAAGGGGAGCAAAGACTTGAAACAGCATGAAACATGCAAACAATTGTATCCCAGATACAAGGCAGGGAGTGAAAAAGTCTGACCAGAGAGTCTTTTATTGTTGTTAATTTTTAATTTATTTATTTCGTTCTGAGACAGAATCTCTGTTGCCCAGGTTGGAGTGCAATGGTGCAATCTCGGCTCACTGCAATCTCCACCTCCTAAGTTCAAGCAATTCTCCTGCCTCAGCCTCCCCAGCAGCTGGGATTACAGGCATGCACCACCATGCCCAGCTAATTGTTTTGTATTTTTTGTAGAGACAGGGTTTCCATGTTGGCCAGGCTGGTCTCGAACTCCTGACCTCAGGTGATCCGCCCACCTCAGCCTCCCAAAGTGCTGGGATTATAGGCGTGAGCCACTGTGCCAGCCTTTTGTTGTTAAGTTTTAATGTTTAACTTTTGGGTACATAGTAGGTGTATATATTTATGGGATACATGAGATATTTTGACACAGGCATGCATCATCTCATCAGGGTGAATGGGGTGTCCATCACCTTAAACATTGATCCTTTGTGTTATAATCCAATTATACTCTTTCAGTTATTTTAAAATGTACAATTATTATTGACTATAGTCACTGTTGTGTTATCAAATACCTGGTCTTATTCGTTGTTTCTATTTTCTTTATTATTATTATTATTTTTGAGACAGAGTTTCACTCTTGTTGCCCAGGCTGGAGTGCAGTGGCGCGCAATCTCGGCTCACTGCAACCTCTGCCTCCTGGGTTCAAGCGATTCTCCTGCCTCAGTCTCCCGAGTAGCTGGGATTACAGGTGCGTGCCACCAGGCTCAGCTAATTTTTTGTATTTTTAGTAGAAACGGGGTTTCACCATGTTAACCAGGCTGGTCTCGAACCCCTGACCTCAGGTGATCCACACGCCTCGGCCTCCCAAAGTGCTGGGATTACAGGCGTGAGCCACCGCACCCGGCCCATTCTATTTTCTGTACCAATTAGCCATCCCCACTTCCCCACTCTCCCCCAACCCCATTACCCTTCCCTGTCTCTAGTAACCATCCTATTCTCCATCTCCATGAGTTCGATTGTTTTAATTTTTAGCTCTCACAAATAAGTGAGAGCTTGTGAAGTTTGTCTTTCTGTACCTGACTTATTTCATTTAACAGAATGACCTCCAGTTTCATCCATGCTGTTGCAAATGACAGGATCTTATTCTTTTTTATGGCTGAATAGTACTCCATTGTGTATATGTAGCACATTTTCTTTATCTGTTAATGGACACTTAGTTCGCTTCAAATCTTAGCTATTGTGAATAGGGCTGCAATAAAAAACATGGAGGGCAAATATCTCTTCCACATACTGGTTTCCTTTCTTTTGGGTATATGCCCAGTAGTGGGATTGCTGAATCATATGGTAGCTCTATTTTAAGTTTGTTTTATTTTTTTTTTTTTTTTGAATTTCCAAAATACTTTAATTGATAAGTGTAATGCCCAGCAACTTAAAAAACACACATTAAAGTACAGCAACTCACAATGATAGGTAAAAAAGGTTACAGGACACAAAGGGCCCTTACTAATTTGACAAAATAGAAATACCAGGTCTGTTGTTCTTTCTGATGATTTATCTTGCAACTGCTGGATTTGAGTGGCAATTTGGAAGTATTATCTGATACCAATGTGATATATAGCTAGGAAAGACCAATGATAGGTGAAGTCCTTACCGTAAGATGTTTCTAAGAGCTTTTCAAGACAATTGTTTCTATTTAAAAGGAACGATATAAAGAGCTGGGTTATCTCAAACAATCCTGTGAAAGAAGTTTAAAAAGATTTAAGAAGGAGAAAGAGGGAAGGGAAGCTTCCTGGGTATGACACCATTTGCAAGGTCACAACGAACACCCCAACGGAGTGCAGACCTTTTCTTCTCCGTTGGTACTAGATAATTGTTTGGGACATATATGTGCTGAGGTTTGGATTGGGGTTCTGCTCGACAAAGCATCTGCTCTCGGACACCCCAGCGTAATTCCTTCCTATGATCTTCACCAGGTAAACGTATTGAGTCCCAGTCCCGTTTGTACTCAAAATACCGGGCTACCCGGTCTGTCTTGCCCCGGTTTCGGCTTAACTGGTCCAGCTTTGGGAGAATAAAGGACTTGGGTCTGCTGGCAACAATGAGGTCTTGTTCGTAAGCTGGAGAGCCCATTCCTTCTCTTTGTAGAGAGCAAATGAGCTGATCTTGAGAAATTCTTTGGTGTTCATGTGGTGGATTAAATTTTTGTGAAATATCAAATGAAGATTCCTTGTCTTCCTGGAACTGCACATTCATCAGCCTTTGTCTTAAGTCCCAGAGACCCTGATCGTTTTCTGTACCAGATTCTGATTCACTGATAATCGACTCATCTGTTATTAATACTTCCCCATCTGGCTTTCTACGCAGCACCTTTCTCTTCATCACTGGCTTTCGGAGTCTTTGGGAGGCCTCAGAGACTGTTTCTGAAGTGACATTACTTTCTACATGTGGGTACTGTAGTTGCATAGGAAGAGTAGGTCGCTTTCCTGGGGCTATTGAAGCTTTACTGTAGGGATCATATTGGATAGATTGGGCTTCTCTCCTAACATCTCCTTCACCCTGCCCTGCACAGATGTGGGTAAAAGCTGTAGCAGCTGCCAACATTCGTTCTTCTGGATCCATAGTAGCCCATATTTGTCTATCAGGTAGAAGTTCTTCCATTGCTTCCCCTACACTGTAGGACCTTCTTATTTCAATGTATCTTGATTGGCATTTACATTCAATTAAAAAAAAAAAACCCGCGTCGCCGAAGTCCACTCTCTCTACACCGCGTCCTGCCAGCCGCCGGCAGAGCACCGCAGATTCTGTTAGCGTTCGCGTAGCTGGCGCAGGCGCACTTCCCCCCACGCGCCGAGCCTGCCCTATTTTAAGTTTGTTAAAGAACTTCCAAACTTCTCCATTGTGGTTGCACTGATATAGGAGTGCTGGGAGGGAAAGAGCATGGTCCCTTTAAATGATATGGAAGGGGGGAAGGGAAATGCTGGGTAAAGGAGGGTGTGGTCCCTGGCTAGGGCTCCACCCCCACGGACCTAGGTGAGGACAGGCACGCCTTCCTTTATGCCCAAATGTTGCATTTCCCAAGACTACTCCGGCTCCCCCCACACCCCCATCCTGCGCCTATAAAAACCCGAGACCGGCTGGGCGCGGTGGCTCACGCCTGTAATCCCAGCACTTTGGGAGGCCGAGGCGGGCGGATCACGAGGTCAGGACATCGAGACCATCCTGGCCAACATGGTGAAACCCCGTCTCTACTAAAAATACAAAAAATTAGCCGGGTGTGGTGGCGGGCGCCTGTAGTCCCAGCTACTCAGGAGGTTGAAGCAGGAGAATGGCGTCAACCCGGGAGGTGGAGCCTGCAGTGAGCTGAGATCCGGCCACTGCACTCCAGCCTGGGCGACAGAGTGAGACTCCGTCTCCAAAAAAAAAAAAAGAAGAAGAAGAAAAGCCCGAGACCCTAGCAGGCAGACACAGGTGTGGCTGGACATCTACAGGACATCGAGGGTAGCACGCTGGCGGGGCGGAAGAGCACATCGACAGACACTGGCCTGCCCGCAGGCCATCAGGCTATTGACTGGTGGAATGAGACGGAGTTTGGCCTGGGCAGTCGGAGGAGAGCCCGGGCTGCGAAGAAGCCGCCCGACTCCCGGAGAAAACCATCTCCCTTCTGGCTCCCCCATCTGCTGAGAGCTACTTCTCAATAAATCCTTGCACTCTCATTCACCAAGGCAAGAAACCCCGGGACACAGAAATCCCTTTGTCCTTGTGATAAGGCAGGGGTCTAATTGAGCTGGTTAACACAAGTCGCCTATAGATGACTGAACTAAAAGAGCACCCGTTACACACGCCCACTGGGGCTTCAGCTATCAACACTCACCCCTAGACGCTGCCTGGGGTCGCAACCCCCCAGCCTGCCCGTCTGAATTCTCTCCTAGCGGTTTGAGCAGCAGGGCACGGAAGAACCAGCCACTCCCCATCACACTTCCTGCGACAAGGAAATCTTTCACATTTCAGTACTAATTCAGAGTCTTAACTGACATTTTAAGGATGAGTTGAACCTGTGTATCTATTTCGAAAGCAAGTTAATTAAAGATCACCTTAAAATTGTCAAGGTGGTTAAAAAGCTATAGGAAATGTCAACATTTTTCAAAATAGCCAAAGGTGGAAGCAATTGTATGATACTATGACAGAATAATATGTATTTGGTCTTAGTCCCCAGTTCCTGGGATGCTAAAACCCTTGTAATTTCCTGGGCAACAAGCATGTTAGCATGGTGCCTCTTTCGTCCTAATATCTGGTCTTTGACCTCAGCTCCTGGCACAGAGCTCCTAATCCCTTGGGATTTCCTGGATAATAGGAGGATCTTTTGTTCCAATGAGGCAACTCTTGGTGGGTTCCTGGGTGGGAGCTGGTCACCAGAAAGACCAAACTGTGGTCAGAAGCTTGAAGCTTCCAGCCTCATCCCCCATCTGCTGGGAAAGGGAGAGGGGCTGGAGATTGAGTTATTATAATAATCAATCATGCCCACGTGATGAAGCTTCCATAAAAAGCCCTGAACTACAGGGTGCGGAGAGCTTCAGGGCTAGTGAACGACAGTAGATCCATGTGCCAAGAGGATGGTGCAGCCCAGCCCCATGGGGACAGACGCTCCTGCACATGGGCCCTTCCAAACCTCGCCCTATGTATCTCTTCATTTGACTGTTCATTTGAATCCTTTAATATATCCTCTGTTTTTTGTTTTTTTGTTTTTGAGAGAGAGTCTCTCTCTGTTGCCCAGGCTAGAGCACAGTGGCACAACATGGCTCACTGTGGCCTCGACCTCCCGGGCTCAAGTGATCTTCCCGCCTCAGCCTCCCATGAAGCTGGAACTGCAGGTGCATGCCACCATGCCTGACTAACTTTTTTGTTTTGTAGAGATGGGGTTTCACTATGTTGCCTGAGCTGGTCTTGAACTCTGGACTCAAGTGATCCTTCCACCTAGGCCTCCCAAAGTGCTGGGATTACAGGCATGAGCCACCACTGCTGGCCATTAATATGTCCTTTGTAATAATCTAGTAAGTAACCTGTTTTCCCGGGTTCTGTGAGCTGCTCCAGCAAATTATAGAACCAAAAAGGGGGTCATGAGACCTCTGATTTGTAGCCAAGTTGAGCAAAAGTTGTGAAAAACCTGGGAACTCACCACTTGTGATTGGCGTCTCCAATGGGGGAAGTCTTGTGGGACTGAGTTGGTTACCTGTGGGATCTCATGCTATCTCCAGGCAGATAGTGCAAATCGGTGTCTGCAGAGAAGTGGAGAGTTGCTTGGTGTGGGGAAAAACCCCTAACATGTGGTGACAAGCTTTCGGTGTTGAGTGTGTAGTAGTAGCAAACAGTTTGTTTTTCCCCTGTGCAAACCCAAATGTTATTCAATGGATGAATGGAGAAACAAAATGCGGTCTATCCACACGATGGAACATTATTCTGCTATAAAAAGGAATGAAGTTCTGATCCCTGCTACAATGTGGATGAACCTTGAAAATATTAAGTGAAATAAGCTTGACACAAAGGCCACATATTGTACGGTTCTATTTATAGGAAATGCCTAGAAGAGGCAAATCCAAAGAGACAGAAAGCAGAAAAGGGGTTGCTTACGGAGAACTGGGGTGGGGAATTGGGGGACACCAGCTGAAGGGTTTCTTTTAGAGGTGATGAAAATGTCCTAAAATTGTGATAATGGTTACATATATCTGTGAATATACTAAAAACTACTGAATTGCTAACTTTATTTATTCACTTGGAGACAGTCTCATTCTATAACCCAGGCTGGAGTACAGTGGCAAGATCATGGCTCACTGCAGCCTTGACTTCCTGGGTTTAAGCAATCCTCCGGCCTCAGCCTCACAAGTAGCTGAGACAATAAGTGCATCCCACAGGCTGAGGGCAGTGGCTCACCCCTGTAATCCCAGCACTTTGGGAGGCCGAGACGGGAGAATCACCTGAGGTCAGGAGTTGGAGACCAGCCTGGTCCAACATGGTGAAACCCCGTCTCTACTAAAAATACAAAAATTAGCCGGGTGTGGCAGTGGGTGCCTGTAATCCCAGCTACTCAGGAGAATCACTTGAACCTGGGAGGTGGAAGTTGCAGTGAACCCAGATAGTGCCATTGCACTCCAGCCTGGGCGACAGAGTGAGACTCCATCTCAAAAAACAAAACAAAACAAAACAAAAAAAGGGCTTGCCACCACACCCAGCTTATTTTTGTAGTTTTGTTTTGTTTTGTTTTTTGATATGGAGTCTCACTCTGTTACCTAAGCTGGAGTGCAGTGGCATGATCTCAGCTCACTGCAACTCCCACCTCCCAGGTTCAAGCAATTCTCTTGCCTCGGCCTCTGGATTAGCTGGGATTACAGACATGCACTGACCACGCCCAGGTAATTTTTGTATTTTTAGTAGAGACAGGGTTTCACCATGTTGGCCAGGCTGGTCTCGAACTCCTGATCTCAGGTAATCCACCTGCCTCGTCCTCCCAATGTGCTGGAATTACAGGCGTAAGCCACTGTGCCTGGCCAATTTTTGTATTTTTTGTAGAGACAGGGTCTCACGATGTTGCCCAGGCTGGTCTCGAACTCCTGGGGTCAAGCAATCCTCCCAGCTTGGTCTCCTAAAGTGCTGGGATTACAGGTGTAAGCCACCTTGCCTGCAGACTTTGAGTGAATTGTATGGTATATTATCTATATCTCAAGAAAGCTGTTTTTTTGTTGTTGTTGTTGTTGTTGTTGTTGTTTTTAAGACTTAGAAAGAAAAATCAGTTCAAGCCGGGTGCAGAGTCTCACACCTGTAATCCCAGCACTTTGGGAGGTCGAGGCAGGAGGATCACCTGAGGTCAGGAGTTCAAGACCAGCCTGGCCAACACAGCGAAACCCTGTCTCTACTAAAAATACAAAAATTAGCCAGGTGTGGTGGGGGGCACCTGTAGCCCCAGCTACTAGGGAGGCTGAGGCTGGAGAATCGCTTGAACCCAGGAGGCGGAGGTTGCAGTGAGCTGAAATCATGCCATTGCACTCCAGCCTGGGTGACAGAGTGAGACTCTGTCTAAAAAAAAAAAAAAAATTAGCTGGGCAGGGTGGTGGGAGCCTGTAGTCTCAGCTAATTGGGAGGCTAAGGTGGGAAAATCAGTTTAATCCAGGAGGCGGAGGTTGCAGTGAGCTGAGATCACACCAATTGCACTCTGCCTGAGCGACAGAGCAAAAATCCGCCTCAAAAAAAAAAAAAAAAAAAAAAAAAGAACTCCATGCCGTGAGGAGGGACCTTACCTTATCATGGTGTTCATCTTGTATCCCCCAACCCCAGAACAGTTCCTGGCATGTAGCAGACTCTTAAGTTGTCAGGAAATTAATGAATTTCACCTACGCATTTTCAGGGTAAAATCCCTTCCTTGGATGCTTCATGATCACATGAACAAATGGCAGTACCTCGTTATACATAAGAAAAATGGGGAAAGCTAGCAACCACTAATGATATGAAGACACTCTATTTAATTCTCAAGACTCAAGGGCCTCCTTCTTCCATCTCGTGCTTGGAATGAAGCAGCCAAATTCTTTCTCTCTATTTGGAGTAGAGAATGAATTAGTGGGGTGTTCTCATTCCACTTTGTGGTGATGGAAAATCTGGCTCAGTGAGACAGAAGATATTCAAGCTTCTTTCTGCTGTTTCTCCTCGGGCCCAGAGATTTGGAATACATTATCCGGCTTATATAAACACATTGGATCCTTCCCTTGGGTAGTTTTTAAGTTATTTTTGAGTAAGAGAATAAGACTGAATAATTTTGTTGATTGTTTCTATCCAGATGGGTGTAGCCACATAAGTATAAAGATGTGCTTAGGGTAACTAATAGCTTCTTTTTTATGCAATGCTTGTGTCCCAGGAAGAACAGACCAGTGACCCCAACTTTTTTTTTGCATGTTCCTCAGTGGAAACTTTTAAGTACATACTCCCAATATATTTCAATATATATTACTTTAGTAGAAATATATATGTGTGTGTGTGTGTGTGTGTGTATATATATATATATATATATATATATTTTTTTTTTTTTTGAGACAGAGTTTCGCTCTTTCACCCAGACTGGAGTGAAGTGGCGTGATCTCAGCTCACTGCAACCTCTGCCCCCGGGTTCAAACAATTCTCCTGCCTCAGCCTCCCTGGTAGCTGGGATTATAGGTGCACGCCACCACACCCGGCTAATTTCTTGTATATTTAGTAGAGATGGGGTTTCACTATGTTGGCCAGGCTGGTCTCAAATTCCTGACCTCAGGTGATCCACTTGCCTCAGCCTTCCAAACTGCTGGGATTACAGGTGCGAGCCACCGTGCCCCACCCAGAAATATTAAAAAGAAGAAATAGGCCAGGTGCAGTGGCTCACGCCTGTAATCCCAGCACTTTGGGAGGCCGAGGTGGGCGGATCACGAGGTCAGAAGATCGAGACCATCCTGGCTAACACGGTGAAACCCCCGTCTCTACTAAAAATACAAAAAAATTAGCCAGGTGTGGTGGCGGGTGCCTGTAGTCCCAGCTACTTGGGAGGCTGAGGCAGAAGAATGGCATGAACCCGGGAGGAGGAGCTTGCAGTGAGTCGAGATCACGCCACTGCACTCCAGCCTGGGCAACAAAGCAAGACTCCATCTCAAAAAAAAAAAAAAAGAAATAAAAGTAGAAATTCTAATGTTTCCTTCCTGAACCCAATGGATTGATTTGTGCACACCACTTGAAAAGCTGCTGGGAGAGACAACTGTATCTTACAATACTCTCAATATTGAAGTATAATTTACATATGATAAAGCACACATATGTACATATCCTTTTTTTTTTTTTTTTTGAGACTGTCTCACTCTGTCACCCAGACTGGCGTGCAGTGGCACGATGTTGGCTCACTGCAACCTCTGCCTCCTGGTTCAAGCGATTCTGCAGCTTTAGCCTCCCGACTAGCTGGTACTGCAGGCGTGTGACACCACACCTGGCTAATTTTTGTATTTTTGGTAGAGACAGGGTTTCGCTATGTTGGCCAGGCTGGTCTCCAACTCCTGACCTCAGGTGATCCACCTGCCTGAGCCTCCCAAAGTGCTGGGATTGCAGACGTGAGCCTCCGTACTGGGCCTGAACTGACTGTTCTTGATAAGTCTTACAACAACAACAACAACAAAAAACAACAACAGCTTTCTTGAGCCAGGTTGGCCAACTTGGTCTCGAGCTCCTGACCTCAGGTGATCTGTCCACCTCACCTTGCCTGTGCTGGGATTACAGGTGTGAGCCACGGCACCAGTCTCACATTTAAAATTTTCATGTCAAACCATTTGTAGTCTCCTCTCACTCACTTGCCAGATATACGGAAATTTATGGCAAAGGAACCACAAAGCAATTGGTGTTTTTGTTGTTTCTTTTTACAGTCCACTAGGGAAGCTCACTTTAAAAACGTATTTATTTTGATGAAACAAACATTCCAATCAGTATGGCTTTTTTTGAGACAGGGTCTTGCTCTGTCACCCAGGCTGGAGTGCAGTGGTGCGATCTTGGCTCACTGCAACCTCCGCCTCTGGGTTCAAATGATTTTCCTGCCTCAGCCTCCCGAGTAGCTACTACCATACTCTGCTGATTTTTTGAATTTTAGTAGAGATGGGGTTTCACCAGGTTGGCCAGGCTGGACTCAAACTACTGACCTCAGGTGATCCACTTGCCTCGGCCTCCCAAAGTGCTGGAATTACAGTCGTGAGCCACTGCGCCTGGCCAATATTCTAGTGAGCTAGTCAAAACCAAGTAAATAAAGATAACCCTGGATGGCAGCAGGAAGACGGTGAATAGAGTGATGTCACAGTGAGGGACTGGGGATGTGGGGTGGTGATTAGCTGGGCTGGTCGGGTAAGGCTAGAGAGAAAGCTGGTCTGAGAGATGGCAGGAGTGGCAGGGGTTGAGGCTGGAAAGGCAGACAGGGCCTAGATCTTACCAACCTTATAAGCCACGGTATGGACAGGCAGGCGGCACCGAGCCATAAACAAAATCCAGCTTTTAAATCCAGTGCTTTTTAAAAACTTTGACCTTCCCCAAGGGGGTGTCTTTTTATATTAGATCAGCTCAAAGGAGGGCCTTTTTGTAATCCATTTTCCTGGAGAGGACCCCTGTTTCTAATTTGAACAGAAGGGAAGTGTTTTCTGCAACTTGGGTTTTATACTAAGTGAAATGAGAAGCCAGTGAAAAGTTTGAGGCCAGCCAGTGACAAGATCTGGCTTATGTTTTAAGAATATACTTAGGCAAGAGTATGGAAAATAACTGTACGGAGACAAGGGTAGAATAATAAAAATAATGATCACAATCACAGCTAGTAGAAATGTAATAAATATACAATGACAAGAAGGATCCTTGCTGTTTTCTTGTTTGTTTTGTTTTTTTCTTTTTTAGAGGCAGGGTCTCACGCTGCCACCCAGGCTGGAGTGCAGTGGTGCGATCATAGCTCACTATAGCCTCGACCTCCCGGGCTCAAACAACCCTCCCACCTCAGCCTCCCAAAGCTCTGGGATTATAGACATGAGCCACCGCTCCTGGCCCCCATCCTGGCTAACTGTATATTTAATCTTATTTTAGAACAAATTCAGGCTGGGCACCAGTGGCTCATGCCTGTAATCCCAGCACTTTGGGAGGGCGAGGAAGGTGGATCACTTGAGGTCAGGAGTTCAAGACCAGCCTGGCCAACATGGTGAAACGCTGTCTCTACTAAAAAAATTAAAAAATTAGCTGGGCATGGTGGCCAGCTCCTGTAATCCCAGCTACTCAGGAGGCTGAGGCAGGAGAATCATTTGAACCTGGGAGGCAGAGGTTGCAGTGAGCTGATATCGCGCCACTGTACTACAGCCTAGGCGACAAAGTGAGACTCTGTCTCTAAATAAATAAGTATAACAAATTCAAATACAGTTATGATCCAAAAAAGTGACTTCTCCAATGTGTTGAAAACTATCAGAACTTTATTCTGAACAAGAAACCAACGTGGGCACTGGGAAACACTCCTTAGCCTAGCTCCAGAGTCAATGAAGCATGACAGTCCGTCACATCTGTTACGTTCTAGTGCCACCACCTGACCTCTTCGGGGCCTTGCACACTTAGCCCAAGAGGACAATCCCAGACTCCATTTGCCACTGCAGCCTTCTAACTGGTTCTCTTAAGGTTCAATCACACAAACAAAGAAACACCAATGTGGGTAGTGAGATGCCATTTTAACCTATCAGATGAGCAACACGGTTTCAGCAGTAAGATTGCCCCGTGCTGGAAGGACATAGTAAAGTGGACGTGCATCCGCTGCTGGTGGGAATGGGGATATGTGAGGAAGACCTTTTGAAATGCATGCAGTGTGGCAATTTGCAACGGGAGGCTTTAACATGTTCCCTTCATTCCCTTGGATCCGGCAAATCTGTTCCTGGGAATGTATCTTAAGGGAATAACTCCAAATATGGAAAAAGCTTAGTGAAAAAATATTAGCACAGTCTAAGTGTGCAGAATAGCTCCAGGGGGTGACCTAAGAGTTTTGAGGATTTTCTTTGGGCTAAGGATTGCCTACATCTATCATCTCATCTGATCCTCACAGAAACCACTGATGTGGGTATATTATCCCCATTTTGTGGATAAGAAAAGGGACTCAGGGAGATTACAAAATTCAGTCCAACTCATAAACCTATACACAGAAGCAGAATTAGAACCTGAGCTTGCATGGCTTTTCATTAAAAATAAAAAATCATTAAAAATAAAAACACGATCATTAAAAATAATATTTTTTAAAGTTTATAGTGGCAGAGAAAAGAATATAAAGTATAAAATTGTACATGCAGTAGGCTCATGATTTTATAAAACCATGTGATGCATAGAAATAAGAAACAAAATGCAATCTGCCAGAGGAACTGATCACACCCTAAGTGTTTCTATTTTCCACACATACCTTTTTTTCTTTGGGACAGGGTCTCTGTTGCTCTGGATGGAGTGTGGTGGCATGATCACAGCTCACTAAAGCCTTGACCTCTTGGGCTTAAGCGATCCTCCCACCTCAGCCTCCCAAGTAGCTGGGACTACAGGTGCACAACACCATGCCCGGCTTATTTATTTATTTATTTATTTTGAGATGGAGTCTCGCTCTGTCGCTTCTGTCACCCAGGCTGGAGTGCAGTGGTGCGATCTCGGCTCACTGCAACCTCTGCTTCCCGGGCTCAAGCTATTCTCCTTCTCAGCCTCCTGAGTAGCTGGGACTACAGGCGCATGCCACCATGCCCGCGAATTTTTTGTATTTTTAGTAGAGATGGGGTTTTACTGCTAGCCAGGATGGTCTCAATCTCCTGACCTCGTGATCTGCATGCCTTGGCCTCCCAAAGTGTTGGGATTACGGGCGTGAACCACCACACCTGGCCCATTTTAAAACTTCTGTTTAAAAGTATGTCATGAACGTAAGTTTTGTTCCTACCACATAAAGTATTTTTACAAATAGGTTTTTTGGTTTTTTTTTTTTTGAGACAGAGTCTTGCTCTGTCGCCCAGGCTGGAGTGCAGTGGTGTGATCTTGGCTCACTGCAAGCTCTGCCTCTCAGGTTCACACCATTCTCCTGCCTCAGCCTCCTGAGTAGCTGAGACTACAGGCGCCCACCACCACGCCCGGCTAATTTTTGTATTTTTAGTAGAGATGGGGTTTCACCATATTGGCCAGGATGGTCTCAATCTCCTGACCTTGTGATCCGCCCCTCTCAGCCACCCAAAGTGTTGGGATTACAGGCGTGAGCCACCGTGCCCAGCCAGTTTGAGGAGTTTTATGCTGGGTGGAGGTGGGAGCTTTGGCTTCCCTGTGCCTCCACTAATTCCACTGCAGCTGGGAGGGGAGACTGAGGCACTTGGTGACAACCTGACAAGGGTGAGTCCAGGCTTCCCCTCCACCTTTACTGGCATAGAGGTGCTATGATGGTCAATACTGAGTGTCAACTTGATTGGACTGAAGGGTGCAAAGTATCGTTCCTGGGTGTGTCTGCGAGGGAGATGCCAAAGGGAATTAACATTTGAGTCAGTGGGCTGAGGAAGGCAGACCCACCCTCAAACTGGGTGGGCACAATCTTCTCAGCTGCCAGTGCGGCCAGGAAAAAAGCAGGCAGAAGAATGTGGAAAGATTAGACTGGTTGAGTCTTCTGGCCTCCATCTTTCTCCTGTGCTGGATGCTTCCTGCCCTTGAACATCAGCCTCCAAGTTCCTCAGCTTTGAGACTCTTGGACCTTCAACCAGACTGAAGGCTGCACTGTAGGCTTCCGTATTTTGAGGTTTTGGGACTCGAACTGGCTTCCTTGCTCCTTGGCTTGCAGACGGCCGCCTATTGTGGGACCTCACCTTGTGATTGTGAGTCAATACTCCGCAATAAACTCCCCTTTTTATATACATCCATCCTATTAGTTCTGTCCCTCTAGAGAACCCTGATTCATACAGGTGCCCACTGTGTTTTCTGTGGTGCTTGGCTGGAGCAGAGCAGTTACTGTCTGCTAGGCTGACTCTCTCCTGGTCCTTTGGTTAGAGAGAGAAGTTTTTGTTGGGGAGATTTTTGCATCTGTGTCCATTGGTGTTTCTGGGTTGCTGGCTTCTTGAGCTCCATGTCTGGGATGTGTGAGGCAAAAAGAAACTCCAGGGAATGCATCACTGTGTCGTCTCCCGGGTCCTGAGGTCCCTGGCTGGTCTTCCTTGTTTCTCCCCCTTTCAGTTTTCTTAGGTCCAGGGTTTACAGTTGTACTTATCGAAAGGAATAGAAAAAAAACAAAAAAAATGTCTATTCCATCCCCAAAGCAGAAGTCCTGCACTACTTTTGTTTTTAATTAAGGTGAAATTCAAATAACATAAATTAACCGTTTTTTTTTTTTTTTTTTTTTGAGACGGAGTCTCGCTCTGTCGCCAAGGCTGGAGTGCAGTGGCGCGATCTCGGCTCACTGCAAGCTCCACCTCCCGGGTTCACGCCATTCTCCTGCCTCAGCCTCCTGGGTAGCTGGGACTACAGGCGCCCGCCACCTCGCCCGGCTAGTTTTTTGTCTTTTTTGGTAGAGACGGGGTTTCACCGTGTTAGCCAGGATGGTCGTGATCTTGTGACCTCGTGATCCGCCCGTCTCGGCCTCCCAAAGTGCTGGGATTACAGGCTTGAGCCACCGCGCCGGCCAAATTAACCGTTTTAAAGTGAACAATTCAGTGGCATTTAGTACATCTGCAATGTTGTGTAGCCAACCACCACTTCCATGTAGTTCCAGAACATTTTCATCATCCTAAACACTGGGTTTTTAAATTTTTTTAGACAGGGTCTTGTACTGTTGCCCAGGCTGGAGTGCAGTGGCACAATCATAGCTCACTACAGCCTTCACTCCTGGGCTCAAGTGATCCTCCCACCTCAGTCTCTTCAGTAGCAAGGACTACAGGCACATGCCACCACGCTTGGCTAATTTCTAAATTTTTTTGTAGAGATGAGGTCTCTCGATGTTGCCTAGGCTGGTCATGAACTCCTGGGCTCAAGTGATCCTCCTGACTCGGCTCTCCAAAGTGCTGGGATTACAGGCATGAGCCACTGCATTTGGGAGGCTAAGGTGGGAGGATCATTTGAGCCTGGGAGGTGGAGCCTGTAGTGGACAATGATGGTGCCACTGCATTCCAGCCTGGGTGAAAGAGCAAGACCCTAGCTCTTAAAAACAAAACAGGCCGGGTGTGGTGGCTCACGCCTATAATCCTAGCACTTTGGGAGGCCAAGGCGGGTGGATCACCTGAGGTCAGGAGTTCAAGACCAGCCTGGCCAATATGGTGAAACCCTGTCTCTACTAAAAATACAAAAATTAGCCAGGCGTGGTGGTGGGCACCTGCAATCCCAGCTACTAGGGAGAGTGAGGCAGGAGAATCACTTGGACTGGGAAGGCAGAGGTTGCAGTGAGCCGAGATTGCACCATTGCACTCCAGCCTAGGCAACATGAGCGAGGCTCCATCTCAAAACAAAACAAAACAACAACAACAAAACAACAAAACCTTTATTGATACATAACTCACACATACATTTTACTGCATTACTTTTTAAAAGGGAAAAATATTTCATCAATATTTGTATTTAAACAAATAGTTCTTTTCTTATTTTTTGAAATGAAGTCTCATTCTGTCACCCAGGCTGGAGTGCAGTGGTACGATCTCGGCTCAGTGCAACCTCTGCCTCCTAGGTTCAAGTGATTCTCCTGCCTCAGCCTCCCAAGTAGCTGAGACTACAGGCACACACCACCACACCCAGCTAATTTTTGTATTTTTAGAAGAGACGGGGTTTTGCCATGTTGGCCAGGCTGGTCTCGAACTCCTGACCTCAGGTGATCTGCCTGCCTCAGCCTCCCAAAGTGCTGGGGTTACAGGTGTGAGCCACCAGCCCAGTCAGTTATTTTATTTTAGTTGGTCTCAAAGTTGTTATCACAAAGCTGCTTTCTCATTTTCTCTTAATTTGATAAAGGTGCAATTCATAACACAAAGTTATTATCCCCTAAAGGAAATGGAACAACTAGTATCATGGACAAATCTCTCGTGATTAATGAGTAGATTAATGAATAACCAACAAACCAGAGCTCACAACATCCCTTTACACTTAAATCTCAAAAAGAAGGAATGATGGACGATAAGCACCAAAAAAAGTAGAAATAAATGCATGTAATTTTTCTTGGGCAATTTAAATAGTTCTTCATCTGGGAGTGCCTCCAATCCTTCTAGCCAATTCATCCTACTCGCAGCTGTCAAGTTCATCTTCCTAAAACATCAAGTTCACTCTGTAATTTCCCTGCCTAAAAATATCACCTGTTTATGGTGTCAGGGTGCCAACGTGCTTTTCTCCCTCCTCACCCTGCCCCACAGTTCCAGCTTTGCGCCTTTTCTTGCTCTTCTCCCTTTTAGAATGTTCCAGCCACATCCTCCAGAGAAAATCCCTCGACCAATAGAGTCCAATCTGATTTTGCACTTCCCTGACTTCTTGTTAAGCCATCTATACGAGGAGGGTCAGCCAGTTTCTTCTGACACACAATTCCAATTGATTGGTAGAGATTTGTGGTTACCTGGGGGCACTGCGTGTTTAAAGGACACTGGGATTAACAATGACCCAGGAAGGGAAGCGATGGGCTCAAGAAGGGAAAGTGGATGTACAACTATGGGTCATCCTGGTCTCCACTGCACTGGCCAATACGGTGGCCACTAGCTACATATGGCCATTAGGTACTTGAAATGTTGCTAGCCCAAAGTGAGTTATGCTGTTTGTTTATTGAGACAGGGTCTCACTCTATCACCCAGGCTGGAGTGCAGTGGCAGGATCACAGCTCACTGCAGCCTCGACCTCCTAGGGTCAAGTGATCCTCCTGCCTCAGCCTCCCAAGTTGCAGGGACCATGGGCGTGCACGACCACACCCAGCTAATTTTTATATTTTTTGTTGAGATGGGGTCTCACCACGTTGCCCAAGCTGGTTTTGAACTCTTGGGCTCAAACGATTCTTCCACTTTGGCCTCCCAAAGTGCTGGGATTACAGGCACGAGTCACCACACCTGGACTGATATGCTGTAAATTTCAATCACTCACTGGAGTTTGAAGAGTAAGAGTGAAAAAAAAAAAAGTGTAAAATATCTAATAATTTTTTCATATTGATTACATGTCAGCATATTTTGGATATGCTACTGGGGCAAGTAAAATATATTATTAAGGCCGGGCGCGGTGGCTCAAGCCTGTAATCCCAGCACTTTGGGAGGCCGAGGCGGGCGGATCACGAGGTCAGGAGATCGAGACCATCCTGGCTAACATGGTGAAACCCCGTCTCTACTAAAAATACAAAAAACTAGCCGGGCGTGGTGGCGGGCGCCTGTAGTCCCAGCTACTCGGAGGCTGAGGCAGGAGAATGGCCTGAACCTGGGAGGCGGAGCTTGCAGTGAGCCGAGATCGCGCCACTGCACTCCAGCCTGGGTGACACAGCGCGAGACTCCGTCTCAAAAAAAAAAAAAAATATATATATATATATATATATATATATATAAAATTAAAATTATCCTGGATAAAGGACCAGAGAAAGACTATATATATATATATATTCATCTTTTTTTGCTTTTTATAATATGTGCATTAACAGTGGCAGTTTCAACAGAGTTCTATGCCTAAAGGAAAGTCACAGTACCCAAAATGACAATGCTTACAAACCTTGTTTATTACAAGAAAACGATTCAATACAGCAATGGTATTAAATTAAGAATATGTCGCGGTGGCTCACGCCTGTAATCCCAGCACTTTGGGAGGCTGAGGCAGGCGGATCACGAGGTCAGGAGATCGAGACCATCCTGGCTAACACGGTGAAACCCTGTCTCTACTAAAAATACAAAAAAAAATTAGCTGGGCGTGGTGGTGGGCGCCTGTAATCCCAGCTACTTGGG
>NC_037679.1:81778497-81826772 GCF_003255815.1 Theropithecus gelada | reverse complement strand
AAAAAAAAAAAAAAAAAGAATATGCGTCCTGGCCAACGGGTATTTCAGAGCAAAGGCTCTGGAGAACTAGGTGCAGGCTCCCACAATCCTCCCTTTTGTAAGGGCTGTGACTGGACACACTATCCCCGCCCAGAGCAAGAACCAGTGATGTGTTTATATATAGAGTATCTTGGAATCATGGTCCAACATGGCATCTCAAGTTTTTTTCATACTTTGTCACATAGGCATATTCCTGTCACAAATAGCCTCAATAGCAGGACCCTCTTGGTGGAGTTGGTCTCACCAAGACCAGGAGCAAACAATCAATTTAATTGTTATAAATAACCGTGAAAGGCTGGTACAAACCACCCCCAAGCTCTTCAAACCCCTGGCTACAAGGCAGCACTATAATCCCTGTTTCCTTAATCACTGTGTTTCATGCCTTGACCAGGGCAGTGCCTTGCAAAAACTTTAGCAAAACAGATCAGGTTAATTCCAGGAGGCCTAGAATTAACCCTTAAAGCATAACATGTCTACTAGAAAATTTAAAGCATCATATGTGCTTGCATGATATTTCTATTGGACAGTGCTTCTCTAGACCAAGGGGAAGCAACTTTTCCTGTCAAAAGCCAGATAAGGAAATACTTTAGCTTTGCCAGCCGTATGGTCTCTGTTAGTCCATTCTCACACTGCTAATAAAGACCTATCTGAGACTGGAAAATTTATGAAGAAAAGAGGTTTAATGGACTCACAGTTCTGCAGGCTTAACAGGAAGCATGACTGGGAGACCTCAGGAAACTTACAATCATAGCAGAAGCAAAGGGGAAGCAAACACCTTCGTCACATGGTGGAGCAGGAGAGGGAGAGCAGCGAAGTATATACTTTTCAGCAACAAGACCTTGTGAAACTCACTATTGTGAGATCAGCAAGGGGGAAACTGCCCCCATGATCCAATCACTTCCCACCAGGTCCCTCTCCCAACACTGGGGATTACAATTCAACATGAGATTTGGGTGGGGACATATAGCCAAACCATATCAGTCTCTACCGAAACTACTCAACCCTGACATTGATGTGTGAAGCAGCCCCAGATAATATGTAAATAAACAAGCCTGGCTTCGTCCTAACAAAACTTTATTCATGAACGCTGACATCTGAATTTTAACTAATGCTGTAATTCTTTTACTATTGTTTGGATTTTTTTAAAAGCCCTTTAAGAAGGTAAAAATTACGATTTGGTCACCATGCACCATTATTTGCCGACCCCTAGTCTAGACCCTTCTTACTTTAAGTGTGATCAGTGAACAAGTAGGGTTGGTATCATCTGATGCTTGTTAGAAACACAGAATCGGGCTGGGCACTGGCCTCTAGGCCCAGCTACCTGGGAGGCCTGTGAATGGCCACTGCACTCCAGCCTGGGCAACATAGCCAGATCCTGTTATAAAAAATTGAAAGAATTGCAGAATTGGGACCCCAACCCAGATCTGTGAATCCAAATCTGAAATTTAAGGACGTTCCCCAGGTGATTTGTATAAAATACCTGGGAAGTTTGAAAAAATTACTAAAACCTAACTCCAAGACCCCAGAGTCTTATATAACTGGTATGGGTGTGACCTGGGCATTGGGATTTAAAAAATATCCCCAGGTGGGCTGGGCACAGTGGCTCACACCTGTACTCCCAGCACTTTGGGAGGCTGAGGTGGGTGGATCACCTGAGGTCAAGAGTTTGAGACCAGCCTGACCGACATGGTGGTGAAACTCCGTCTTTACTAAAAACACAAAAATTATCTGGCATGGTGGCGAGTGCCTGTAATCCCAACTACGTAGGAAGCTGAGACAGGAGAATCACTTTAACCTGGGAGGCAAAGGTTGCAGCGAGCCGAGATCATGCCACTGCACTCCAGCCTGGGCAACAAGAGTGAAACTCTGTCTTAAAAAAAAAAAAAAATCCCCAAGTCATCTGAATGTGTAGCGTAGATTCTAATAGACAGCAAAGTTTGAGGATCACTGACCTACCAGACCAGGGACTTGGCATTTACTCCTATATGCATTTTTATTCTTCTTATTGCAAATGCATAGACTGCGTGTTCTACTAGTATTCTCCAAAGAACCTAGAATAGTGCTATGTGCCTAGTGGGTACTCAGGTTCTTTCAGATTGACTTAACAATCAACTGTTTTGTTTTTGTTTTTGTTTTTTTTTGATATAGTCATGCTCTGTTGCCCAGGCTACCTGGGTTCAAGCAATTCTCCTGCCTCAGCCTCCTGAGTAGTTGGGATTACAGGCAGATGCCACCATGCCCAGCTAATTTTTGTATTTTTAGTACAGACAGGGTTTCACCATATTGGCCAGGCTGGTCTTAAACTCCTGACCTCAAGTGATCCACCCGCCTCGGCCTCCCAAAGTGCTGGGATTACAGGTGTGAGCCACGGCGCCTGGCCTTCAATTGATTTCTAATAAATTCACTACTTAACAAAACTAGGCACTTAAACTGTATTCTTGTAGAGTGGTAATTTTGCTGGGGACTTGCAGCCATTGTTTCAAAACAAACTCCAAAATATGCAAATTATACATAGAAAATCTTTTTATGGGCCAGGCACAGTGGCTCATGCCTGTAATCCCAGCACTTCGGGAGGCCAAGGTGGGTGGATCACGAGGTCAGGAGATCAAGTCCATCCCGGCTAACACAGTGAAACCCCATCTCTACAAAAAATACAAAAACAAAAAATTAGCTGGGCATGGTGGCGGGCACCTGTAGTCCCAGCTACTCGGGAGGCTGAGGTGGGAGAATGGCATGAACCCAGGAGTTGGAGCTTACAGTGAGCCGAGATCACACCACTGTACTCCAGCCTGGGCGACAGAGCAAGACTCCGTCAAAAAAAAAAAAAAAAAAAAAGAAAATCTTTTTATGTCTCTTCTGAGGCTAATACTTCACTGTGAAATCAGTGAGAAAAACACTTTACGTTTTGATAAGACATAACTGAGGAACTCGGGAGTAGGTGGCTGTTATAAGTGTTTCACATTTGAAGATCAAAAGATCTACAAATAGATTGTATGTATTTATACACTATTTCGCACAACTTGCTTTTTAAAAACTTCATGTGATTTTTTAAAAATGGCCACATAGCACTGAACTGTACAACTAAAAATGGTGAAGATGGTAAATATTATATGTATTTTGCCACAACAAAACCAATTTTTTTTTTTAATGGCCACAAATTCTTATGCTTCTTCCACTATGAGGTGGGGGGCTATGCCTCCTCCCCTTGATTCTGGGTGGGCTTTGACTATTTCAACTGAGTATGGCAGAAGTTCTGCTATGTGATTTAGAGTTTTGCATCATTTTAGCCAGGTGCACTGGCTCACGACTGTAATCCCAGGGCTTTGGGAGGCCAAGGTGGGGTGGATCACCTCAGGTCCGGAGTTCGAAATCAGCCTGGCCAACATGGTGAAACCCTGTCTCTACTGAAGATACAAAACTTAGCTGGGTGTGGTGGTGCATGCCTGTAATCCCAGCTACTCGGGAGGCTGAGGCAGGAGAATTACGTGAACCTGGAGGTTGCAGTGAGCCAAGATCACGCCACTGCATTCTAGCCTGGGTGACAGAATGAGACTCCATCTAAAAATAAATAAAGTTGTGCCTCATTTTATATATAAGTGTTCTTTGCAACCATCATACATCTTTTTGTTTTCTTTTTTATTTTTCTTTTGGGGCTTAGCATCATGCCTCTTGACTTTTTTTTTTTTTTTTTTTTTGAGATGGAGTCTCACTTTGTTGCCCAGGCTGGAGTGCGATGGTACAATCTTGGCTCACTGCAACCTCCGCCTCCCAGGTTCAAGTCATTCTCCTGCCTCAGCCTCTGAGTAGCTGGGATTATAGGTGTGCCACCACATCTGGCTAATTTTACATTTTTAGTAGAGACGGAGTTTCACCATGTTGGCCAGGCTGGTCTCAAACTCCTGACCTCCAGTTATCCGTCCACCTCGGCCTCCCAAAGTGCTGAGATCACGGGTGTGAGCTACCACGACCGGCCAACATTATTATTTCACTGTTCAATTACAATATACATTTATTGGGGTGAAAGAAAATTGAATGTGGATATGTGGATAGGCAGTCTAATTTTTTTTTTTTTTTTTTTTTTGAGACGGAGTCTCGCTCTGTCGTCCAGGCTGGAGCGCAGTGGCCGGATCTCAGCTCACTGCAAGCTCCACCTCCTGGGTTTACGCCATTCTCCTGCCTCAGCCTCCCGAGTAACTGGGACTACAGGCGCCCGCCACCTCGCCTGGCTAGTTTTTTTTTTTTGTATTTTTTTTAGTAGAGACAGGGTTTCACTGTGTTAGCCAGGATGGTCTCGATCTCCTGACCTCGTGATCCACCCATCTCAGCCTCCCAAAGTGCTGGGCTTACAGGCTTGAGCCACCGCGCCCGGCCTTGTTTTTTTTAATGATACACGAACATATCCAATATTGAATTTACAGGCATTAAAAAAATCAGGTTGTATTCTGCAAACTGTTGGTGGCATGTTAAATGTTTTGTTTTAGTGGTATTTGGAAGACTGGTTGGGGTTTCTGGATGGGCTAAGAACATGTTTTCCTCCTTTAAACATAGGCTAGGCACAGTGGCTCATGTCTGTAATCCCAGCACTTTGCGAGGCTGAGGCTGGCAGATCGCTTGAACTCAGGAGTTCAAGACGAGTCTGGGCAACGTAGTGAAATGCCATTTCTACCAAAATATAAAAATTAGCCAGGCATGGTGGTGTGTGTTTGTAATCCCAGCTACTTGGGATGCTGAGGAACGAGAATCACTTGAATCCAGAAGGCGGAAGTTGCAGTGAGCTGAGATTTTGCCACTGTACTCCAGCTTAGGTGAAGAAGATTCTGTCTCAAAAATAAATAAATAATATGTAAATAAATAAAAATAAAATCATAGACAGCTACTCAGGAGGCTGAGCTGGGAGGACTGCTTGAGCTCAGGAGTTCAAGGCCAGCTTGGGCAACATAGTTAGACCCTGTCTCCATTAAGTCAATCAATCAAGGAAGGTACTTCCATTATTTAAATTTTGTCTTCCAACACATTTTAGGGGGGCTAATAAAGGATCCCTGTCTGTCCAGAAACTGTTGTACAGAAGGACTGAATACTTCCTCATTCTGTATATGGCCACATGCAGTTAGCCCATTTCCTTCTTTAAAAACATTTTTTTCTTTGTAGAGATGAGGTCTTATGATGTTGTCCAGACTGGTTTCAAACTCCTGGCCTCAAGCGATCCTTTCACCTTGGCCTCCCAAAGTCCTAGGGTATCAGGTGTGAGCCATCATGCCAGGCCTGCATTCCCCTCCTGATGAGTACTTTGGTTGTTTCCAATCTTTTCCTCTAGGAATAATGGCATGGTGAATCATTTACAAGTGTGTGTTCCTAGAAGTGGAATAGTTGGGTCAAAAGGTAAGCATATTTGTAATTTTGAAAAGATTGTCAAATTGTCCTCCAAAGAACTTATACAAATTTAAATTCCCACCAAGATATGAGAATAAATGTTCTGGTAATTTTGTCCACAGTTATCAAACTTTAAATTTTGCCATTCTGACAAGTAAAAAATTGAATCTAAGTAGTTTTAATTTGCATTTTTATTAGCATTAAGGAGGTTTAATTTCTTTTCACATGTTCCAAAGTCCTTTGGGTCATGCACAGTGGTTCACATCTCTAATCCCAGCAACTCAGGAAGATCGCCTGAGACCAGGAGTTTGAGACCAGCCTGGGCAGCATACCAAAATCCTACCCATATAAAAAATAAAAATAAAAAAAATTGACTGAGTGTGGTGACATGCACCTGTATGGTCCCAGCTACTCAAGAGGCTGAGGCAACAGGATTGCTTGAGCTTAGGAGTTTGAGGCTGCAGTGAGCTATGATTGCTTCACTGCACTCCAGCCTGGGTGACAGAGCAAGACTCTATCTCTAGTGGGGAGAAAAAAAGTCCTTTGTATTTTTTTCTATGGTGTATTTATTTGCATTATTATTATTTTTCTTTCGAGACAGGGTTTCACTGTCACCCAGGCTGGAGTGCAGTGGAACAATCTTGGCTCACTGCAATCTCTGCCTCCTGGCCTCAAGCAATCCTCCCACTTCAGCCTCCCAAGTAGCTGTGACTTCAGGTGCACACCACCATGCCTGGTCAATTTCTTTTTCTTTTTTTTTTTTTAGTTTTTAGTAGAGACAAGGTTTCACTATGTTGCCCAGTCTGGTCTCAAACTCCTGGGCTTAAGCAGTCCACTAGCTTAGTCCTCCCTAAGTGCTGGGATTATAGGTATGAGCCACCACGCCCAGCCCAGCTATTTTTTTTTTTTTTTGTGAGATAGAGTCTCACTCTGTTGCCTAGGATAGAGTGCAATGGCTTGATCTCGGCTCGCTGAAGCATCCACCTCCTGGGTCCAAGCGATTCTCCTGCCTCAGCCTCCCAAGTAGCTGGGATTACAGGTGCCCACCACCACACCCGGCTATTTTTTGTATTTTTAGTAGAGACGGGGTTTCACCATGTTGACCAGACTGGTCTCGAACTCCTGACCTCAGGTAATCCCAAAGTGTTGGGATTACAGGAGTGAGCCACCATGCCTGGCCAGCCCAACCATTCTTTTTTTTTTTTTTTTTTTTTTGAGACGGAGTCTCGCTCTGTCACCCAGGCTGGAGTGCAGTGGCCGGATCTCAGCTCACTGCAAGCTCCGCCTCCCGGGTTCCCGCCATTCTCCTGCCTCAGCCTCCCGAGTAGCTGGGACTACAGGCGCCCGCCACCTCGCCCGGCTAGTTTTTTGTATTTTTTAGTAGAGACGGGGTTTCACCGTGTTAGTCAGGATGGTCTCGATCTCCTGACCTCGTGATCCGCCCGTCTCGGCCTCCCAAAGTGCTGGGATTACAGGCTTGAGCCACCGCGCCCGGCCAACCATTCTTATTTGTTATGATATGATCTTTAGGAGAAGTCTAAGACTTATGTAAATAGTTATTGGACTATGTTTTAAATATAGGTCAAATGTCATTAAAATATTGCAAATTATTTGCATTTTTAAACATTTTGTTGTTGAGAAACATTTGTTATAACACCTTCAAAGTACAAAATAATTTTATTATTGAAACTGCAATTTTAAAACTTGCAATTAGCTAAATAGAAGCCTATATAATCACAATAACTAGCATTTGTGGCACTCAGGGGTATTGTGCTAGGTTGCTATATGCACTTTCTTTTTTTTAAGATAGAATCTTGCCCTGTCACCTAGGCTGGAGTGCAGTGGCATGATCTCTGCTCACTGCAACCTCTGCCTCCTGGGTTCAAGTGATTCTCCCACCTCAGCCCCCTGAGAAGCTGGGATTACAGGCATGAGCCACCACGCCTGGCTAAGTTTTTGCATTTTTAGGAGAGACGGGGTTTCACCATGTTAGCCAGGATGGTCTCGATCTCCAGACCTCATGATCTGCCCACCATGGCCTCCCAAAGTGCTGGGATTATAGGCGTGAGCCACAATACCTGGCCTAGATGCTTTATACGAACTGATTCAAACCTCCTGCCACTAGAAGGTACTTTTACTGCCCTCAGTTTGACGAAATTAAGATGGTGAGAAATTGGGCCAGGCAAGGTGGCTCATGCCTGTTATACCAGCACTTAGGGAGGCCAAGGTGGGAGGATTACTTGAGGCCTAGAGTTCAAGACCAGCCTGGGCAAGAAAGCAAGACCTTGTCTCTACAAAAAAATTCAAAAATCAGGAAGGCATGGTGGTGTGTGCCTGTAGCCCCAGATACTCAGGAGGCTGAAACGGGAGGATCCCTTAAGCACAGGGATTCAGGGTTGCAGTGAGCTATGGTCATAACACTACACTCCAGCCTGGGTGACACAGCAAGACCATCCCGTTTCTCTCTGTGGGAAATTAAATAACTTGTTCATGCCCACACAGCTTGTAAGTAATAGAACCAGAACTGAAATCCAGACTTATTTTACTTCGAAACCTGTGTTTAATCATGTTTGAGTTTTTTAGAAATCTTTTTTTTCAACTGGCAAAATAAAGGCAAACTAATTCCAGTAATATCAAATTCACTTAATTTATTCACAAGTATGGCAAACGACTACAAAGGCAGAATAACAGGTGTAATTAACACTTCTATGCGCTGGCTTTTTGCTCCACATGCCTTTCTAGGCCACCGGCTGCAGTGCTGGGCGTTTACAGCTGCAGACCACTCCTCCCAGACTTCTAGCCAGGTGGCTTCCAGTTTGGTTCTGCTATTTCTTGGCACTGGTATAAGAATTAGAAGCTTGAAGAAAGTGCAGCAATGTTTCTTCTTTTGGTGGTGGGCTTGACAGCTTGGGCAGCGGCAGTGCAAGTTGTCAGCAGCACTGGTGAAGAGACTCCTGGGCTTCTGAGCACTGCAGTGGCCGCAGCAGCTCCGACAGCTCAGTGGCAAATGTGGGCTCGGGACTCCAAGCCAGGGGCAGGAGCAGCTCCTGATCTGTGGCTGCGAAGCCCTTCTTCCCCTTTGTCTGGCTCCCCCTTCTACCTTCCTTCTGTTCTTTCAGTCTTTTGAAGAACTTTATAGCCAATCCCAGGCATGAAATTCTTCTCTGCTTGGCCTATCTAGAGTGGCTTTTATTTTTCTGACTGGCTACTGACTGATACACTCTGCCACTAAAATTATACCAATATTTTCTTAGAATAACACTAAAAAGACTGATATTACTTTTTTATATGGAAGATATAGGCTATAAGCACTCAATTTTCTTGAGGGAGAGAGCTATTTTTGCACTTTGTTTCCCTCATATACGGTGCAAAAAGTTGATAGTCTCTATAAATTGCACAAGTAACTGGCAATGAAAACACTTATTAATTCAGGACATGAGTTCTTTATGGAGCAATTATGCTCATATTAAGTGTTTTATTTATTACATGTGGGGTAATGTTAAGACAAATAGCTATAATACAGAGATTCTACAATTTAAAAACTAATAAATATGGTCCATTAATAGCAGATTCCAAAATTCTTGTCCTTCTTGAAGAAAAGGTTCAATGATTTACTATAACCCACTAAGAAACATCTAAATGGGAAGAAACACAGAAGTGATTTTTATAAGTCACTTAGTTTTTCAAATTGAAAATGGTCAAATAAACTACAGAACTTAAGACTTAAGTGAAGTGATACAAATCTATACATAAAACTATTTGGCAGTTTAGATGAGAGAAACAGATTTTAAAGACCACAAATTCGTCTCTTGAATCAATACTCTCCCTTTCTGGAAAAAAAAAGTAATCTTATGCCATTGAGCACAACCACCTGGAGGTAAACCCTGTAAGTTATTAATCGGAGGTAACAAAATGCGGGCTTATTCTAATACGCCTGATCTGGACCACAGGAAGAAAAAAGCCTCTACACCTAGGTTTACTAAAGCTACCAATATTCCAATCTGAAAAATAGCAAATAAAAAATAAAGCTACCAAAATATGATCAAAGTAAAAATTTTACCTGGTACTTAAGTTCAAAATAGGAGTAAAAATAAATTACATGCACATTTTACATACAAAAAATTTGGAAGAATGTACAGCAAAATGTTAACAGTGATCCTGTCTGGGTAGTGAGATTTTGGAGATCAGTTTAGGTTTTTTTTTTGGCTCCTTCATATTTCTCCTTTTTCTTTTCTTTTCTTTTTTTTTTTTTTTTTTTTGAGATGAGTTTTGCTCTTGTCGGCTAGGCTGGGGTGCAGTGGCACAACCTTGGCTCACTGCAACCACCGTCTCCCGGACTCAAGCAATTCTCCTGCCTCAGTCTCCCGAGTAGCTGGGATTACTGGCATGTGCTACCACGCCTTGCTAATTTTTGTATTTTTAGTAGAGACGGGGTTTCACCATGTTGGCCAGGCTGGTCTTGAACTCCTGGCCTCAGGTAATCTGCCCGCCTCGGCCTCCCAAAGTGCTGGGATTACATGTGTGAGCCACCATGCCTGGTCATACTTCTTTTTTTTCTGCAGTGAACATACGTTTTAGGTAATTAAAGAATAATAATTAATTTAAAAAGCAATTAATACCCAAGCATGACAGTAATCAACACCTTTAGAATTCAGTTTTTCATCTGCTTCAATATTAAAAACACACCTTATGAAGAATGGTAATGCTGGAAAGCACCTGAGAGACCATGGGGTCCAGATCTGAAGACTAAGCCCACACTAGGCTTTGCTGCCCAGTGGCAGGGCTGAGATTAGAACTGTGGCCTCTTGATTTCTAGTTTAGAGCACACCAAGTAAAATATAAAAATTACAGTTACACATAAAAATACATTTATCTCCAGAACACTAGAAAAGGTTGGTCAATTTTAAGGCCCTAGGAATATAAACAATGTCAAGTTAGAACCTAAGAACTCTCCATCAGCTTTACCTTCAGAATTTCACAGGGAGCGGCTTCTGAAGGCACAGGTTTCCCGCAGTGCTTTGAATATTCAGTTATCAAGACTGAAGCTTCATCTAAACTACAAAATCAAAAAGAAAAAGAAGTGTTAGGCCAGGCAGAGTGCCTTGTACCTATAATCCCGGCACTCAGGGAGGCCAAGATGTGCAGATGGCTGGGGTCCAGGAGTTGGAGACCAGCCTGGGCAACATGGCAAAGCCCTGTCTCTACAAAAAAATATAAAATTAGCCAGGTATGGCGTCGCACACTTGTAGTCTCAGCTACTCTGGAGGCTGAGGTGGGAGGATCGCTTGAACCCAGGAAGTTGAGGCAGCAGTGAGCCATGTTTGTGCACTCCAGTCTGACTGACAAAGCAAGACCCTATCTCAAAAAGAAAAGAAAGAAAAAGAGGCGTTGAAGTCAAAATTAAAAGTAAAGACCAATCTCTAAATTTAATGTTTTATTTGGGAAAAAAGAATTCCAATTTGGGGCATATACATAGACTGGGTAGTGTCTGGATTGTCCAAAGAACAAAGAGAAGGTTAGAGATTTTATGAAAAAGAGACAGGTTACATATTATTCTTTTCTTGTGTGTGTGTGAGATGGAGTTTCACTTTGTTGCACAGGCTGGAGTGCAATGGTGCCATCTCTGCTCACTGCAACCTCCACCTCCTGGGTTCAAGCGATTCTCCTGCCTCAGCCTCCTGAGCAGCTGGGATTACAGGCATGTGCCACCACACTCGGCTAACTTTTTGTATTTTTAGTAGAGACAAGTTTCATCATGTTGGCCAGGCTAGTCTTGAACTTCTAACCTCAGGTGATCCACCCACCTTGGCCTCCTAAAGTCCTGGGATTACAGGCTTAAGCCACTGCGCCCAGCCAGAATTACGTTTTTGGAGCCATGTTCTGTACTCTGAGTGCTTTTCCCCGGGCCGCTCTGATGTATTTGGGTATCACAAGAATGACCTAACTCATGTAATCAACTTCACAGAGGGCATGAGGAAACTTTCGGAGATAGTATGTTCACTCTCTTGATTGTGGTGATGGCTTCATAGGTATACACATGTCAAAATTTACTAAACTGCAGACTTCAAATATGTCCAGCTTATTCTATGTATCAATTATAACTCAAAAAATACTTGCTCAAAAATGACAATATCTAATTATGGCTGGATCACAAGAGATAAACAAGCAGATGGAAATCCATGGAACGGAAACGAGAAAGAAAGACCTCTCAAGCGCCAGCACGGCTAGACCACATGCAGGGATGGATATGGTGTGTACTGTAGTCTTGAACTTCCCTTTCTTTAGAGTCAGCCCATTTCTTCCTTCTCCCATTCAGTTTCCATATCCATCCCCAGCTCTATCCCAAGAAGATTATTGTTTCTAAACTTGTGGGTGCTAGAAAATTAGATAACCAGGTTTAACAAAAATGATGTTACATAAAGTCATTAATGTTCTGAGCTAGTATCTAAGACATAAAATTGTAATGCAGGATTTACAGCAGGGCTATGAGACATTCGATTTGGGGATTCAGATGACCTGTTTAATTGTCAGATTCTAAGGTCACGTTCTAAGAAATTGGGTTATTAAATGATTAACTTTTGGATATGTGCAGTAATGAGAGATGTAATATTTTGAGCTTTTAATTACAACAAAATAGCTCTACAGTTGACATTTTCCTCCAACATAAAGATAGATTTTTTTTTTTTTTGAAGCAGAGTTTCGCTCTTGTTGCCCAGGCTAGAGTGCAATGGCGCGATCTCAGCTCACTGCAACCTCTGCCTCCAGGGTTCAAGAGATTCTCCTGCTTCAGCCTCCCGAGTGGCTGGGATTACAGGAAGGTGCCACCATGCCCAGCTAATTTTGTATTTTTAGTAGAGACACGGTTTCTCTATGTCCATGCCCAGCTTACAAAGATAGATTTTAAAGAAATTCCACAGTAAGTTGCTTTTTGAAAATAAACTTACCTTAAGTCATTTGCCAAATAGTTTACTAGTTCAGTGATATTGTTGGTATTCATCACATGCATCTTCAACATTTGAAAGTATTTGGTCTTTGCCAAAATCCCAAACTCCTTCTTACTGATGATACTATTCAGAATCAGACTTCTAATCTATAGAATGACACGTATCATTAAGATCAGACTTCTCATCTATTAGAATCAGACTTCTAATCTATAGAATGACAGGTATCAAGCCTTTATTCAATATCAAAACACTGTTACAATCAGAAGTCCAATTAGCACTGCATTATGACTGCGCCTCCTTTTTGAGGGGGTAAAAAGGGAAAGGAGGCCTGTCAGCATCAGTCAATAAATAAAGTAATTGTTGTTTTGCACTTTGAGACTTTTTATGAGGAAGAAGATCTGTTTTCAATTAAAAGCACTTAAGGCTACAAATTTTCCATGGAGCACAGTAGTCAACAAGACCCTCAGGGTCCCTGCCTTTTAAAAAATTTACTGAGGTTTTAATAGAAGCAAAATAATTCTATACATAAACAAACAGCCAGACATAGCAGTTTTCAGCTTAATCTTGGTTTGGGAAAATGAAATGAAATCGCCTCTTACTTGATGTGAAAATCCTGCTAGCTGGCCTGTGTTCATATGCTCTTCCAATTGCTTTAAAATAACCTGAGGGTCACACGAACCCAGAAAATTCTAGAGAAAAATCAAAGCAGAATTAATAGAAAAGTGTTATTACTTATTCCAACAGCAAGAGCTGTTGATCAGGTATTTTGTCATTCTAAGTGCCAAAATAAATATATTTAAATACTGAAACACAGAATGGCATCAAGGAATGAGTGTACGAATGATGAAAAGAGGGGAAAAAGTCAAAGACAAGAACAGGTGGCTTTTAAAAATGTAATTAATAGACCAAATGACAAATAAAAAATACGCATGTTCAGCTGGACGCAGTGGCTCATGCCTATAATCCCAACACTTTGGGAGGCCAAGGCCACTGGATTGCCTCAGGTCAAGAGTTCGAGACCTGCCTGGCCAAAATGGCAAAACCCTGTCTCTACTAAAAATACAAAAGTTAGCTGGTTGTGGTGGCGGGAGCCTGTAATGTCAGCTACTTGGGAGTCACTTGAATCCGGGAGGCAGGTTGTAGTGAGCTGAGATTGCGCCACTGCATTCCAGCCTGGGTGACAGAGAGAGACTCTCTTAAAAAAAAAAAAAAAAAAAGCATGAATACATGCATGTTCATTTATGTAGATCTCTATCTACTGGTATGTCTACCTACAGGGAAGATAACAGATAACTGTAAAACATTCCAAAATGCTTTGTTCTACTTGTTCTCTATTATAAAGGAAATGAGAGTTATTTTTAAAAGTTCTGTCCCCAAAATGCTCGTGGCTCCCTCTGATGGGCACCCACACATAAAATCTGACTCTCCCCTTCTTTTATCTCCCACATTCAATTGCTAAGTCAGCTGCTTTCCTTGTAGCCTTCTCATCTTGTTCAAGTTCATTACCAGACTCTACTGTGGGTACTTAACCCCCAAGCCTTCCCTGCCTATGCACAAGGCTGATATGAAGAGATCAAGTGGGCTAAAATTCTACTCAAATGCAACAGCTTCCCAAGAGTTTCCCTTCTTGTCTTCTCCTCTGACCAAGTCTACATGGGTTAATGGGTTATTCTTTCTAAAATACTTCCTTCATCATTTCAGTTTGCTGTTCTAAAATAATCACTTGTTTCCCCACTGATAGACAATAAGGCCCAAACCCCTTGTAAGACATCCCTCAGCTGGACTTTATCTTTCAGTCTTACCTCCCACTAAGTCCCCATACAAGCTTCACACATATCTGATGTATGCATGCTTTACAGGTTTGCTGAAATGAAAATGCGACCTTTTGCAAGGGACATGCAAGATGAGACCTTCTATTTCCTTGGCAGCCCAGAGGAATCATGTGCACCATACCTGAATTTGCTGGTGTCTTTTCTCTGAGTGGGGCATGAGCATCAGACAAGCTAATGCAAAAGCCGGAAGTTCTAACTGGATATATTGCCTGGCGACTCCAATCAGGTCAAGATCACCTGAGACTGGACATCTTCAAGAGAGCACATTAATTAGTTAATAATCTGTCAGATTCACTAGATTATATTGGCCTTTCTAGCTTTCCATAGTCATTTACCTGTCCAGGCTTTCAATAATTTTTTTTTTTTTTTTTTTTTTTTTTTTTTTTTTTTTTTTTTGAGACGGAGTCTCGCGCTGTCGCCCAGGCTGGAGTGCAGTGGCCGGATCTCAGCTCACTGCAAGCTCTGCCTCCCGGGTTCACGCCATTCTCCGGCCTCAGCATCCCGAGTAGCTGGGACTACAGGCGCTGCCACCTCACCCGGCTATTTTTTGTATTTCTTAGTAGAGACGGGGTTTCACCGTGTTAGCCAGGATGGTCTCGATCTCCTGACCTCGTGATCCGCCCATCTCGGCCTCCCAAAGTGCTGGGATTACAGGCTTGAGCCACCGCACCCAGCCGCTTTCAATAATTTTAAACACTAAAGTGCTGGTTCATGACATATGCTTAGGAATGAGTAACATGAGTCTTTGACGGCATTCTACACGGAATAAAAGAATCTACCCACGGGAACACGGACTACTGTTTGCTATACCATGATTATGTCTGAAAGCCTACAGATGCCTAAAGATAGGCTTCTAAATCCTCAGAAGACTCAAAAACTTTTTTTTTTCTTTTTTTGAGAAACAGTCTAGCTCTATCACCCAGGCTGGACGTGATCTTAGTTCACTGCGACCAACACCTCCCGGGTTCAAGCGATTCCTCCTCAGCTTCCTGAGTAGCTGGGATTACAGGCATGCGCCACCACGCCCAGCTCATTTTTGTATTTTTAGTAGAGATGGGGTTTCACCACGTTAGTCAGGCTGATCTCAAACTCCTGACCTCAAGTGATCCACTCGCCTCAGACTCCCAAAGTGCTGGGGTTACAGGTGTGAGCCGCCGCACCCAGCCAGAAGACTCAAAATCTATGTGACAATGCTGTATGATTTAGGGTAGTCACCAAAAGTACTCTATGCTCATATAGACAGTAGGTACTCAATTTAGAGAATGCTCAGTTTACTAGTCGCACAACACATGGGAAGTAGACATTGTAAAAATAATTGAGATATTTTGGTATAAAAACAAGTGTTGCCGGGTGCAGTGGCTTACACCTGTAATCCCAGCAATTTCGGAGGCCGTCTCTACTAAAACTACAAAAATTAGCCAGGTGTGGTGGTGTGTGGTGTGTGGCTGTAATCCCAGCTACTCACGGGACAGCTCATGCCTGTAATCCCAACACTCTGGAAATCCCGTCTCTAGTAAAAATACAAAAATTAGCCAGGAGTGGTGGCGCGTGCTGGTAATCCCAGCTACTCAAGAGGCTGAGGCAGGAGAATTGCTTGAATCTGGGAGGCGGAGGTTGCAGCGAGCCGAGATTGCACCATTGCACTCCAGCCTGGGCGACAGAGCAAGACTCCATCTCAAAAAAACAAAACAAAACAAAACAAAAACAAGTGTTATGCTTAACTTCCTAACAAAAAGGAATTACTCATAAGAGATATCTATTAGAAAGGAATCTTATAAGCAACAAACTTTTTTTTTTTGGTAGAACAAACATTTTACTTACTCGAGGACAGCGATGAGACTCTCAGAACAATCTGACAGCTGATCAGGACTCAAGGGACAAGAAGCTGAAGACAAAAAAAAACCAACCATGATATACACACACTCAACTATAAAATGCTGTAGCGAATGTTTCAGAGGAGAGCGAAATACCTGAAAGCAGTGGTATCTGTATCACACGCTGCCATGCTTTGCTGAAGTAGGGAACCTGTGAAAACAAGTCCACGTTTGGGATATTCATGTTAAGGATATTACAGACTCTCTTTAATTTGCAGTCTAGGCCGGGTGCAGTGGCTCACACCTATAATCCCAGCACTTTGAAAGGCTGAAGCAGGTGAATCACTTGAGGTCAGGAGTTCGAAACCAGCCTGGCCGACATGGCAAAACCCCGTCTCTACTAAAAACACAAAAATTAGCTAGGCATGGTTGTGCATGCTTGTAATCCCAGCTACTCGGGAGGCTGGGACACAAGAATCGCTTGAACCTGGGAGGTGGAGGTTGCAGTGAGCTGAGATCACACCATTGCACTCCAGTCTGGGCAACAGAGCAAAACTCCATCTCCAAAAAGATATTATGAACTCTTTCTAAACTGCAGCCTAAATGTTCTGAAATTAGATGGTTGTACAATTTTATGAATATACCAGAATCTACTTGATTGTATACTTTCAAAAGGACGAATTTTACAAGTGAATTGTATCTCAACAAAAAAATTAGATAGATCACTATGTGCTGATATGAAACACTCTCCAGAGGCCACTGTTAAATGGTCACAAAACTGTACATTTATAGTTTATATTCCAGATGACTAAAATCATAATCTCCCTGTTTGAGATGATTAAGGTTCTAGCATAATGTTCTTCACAACTGTATCTTTCAGGATCTCACTATACAATCCTGGCTGATTCTTATTGTTCCATTTGGCAAAAAGTCAGAACCCAACTCAGAAAAGAAAATTAATCCTTAGCCGGTTATGTGCCAGGGCCACAGGAAAGGAGGAAGGGGACAAGAGAAAGAATTTCAAGAAGGTGAATAAGGAAAGAACACTGGCCAGGCGTGGTGGCTCACACCTGTAATCCCAGTACTTTGGGAGGCCAAGGCAGGAGGATTGTTTGGGCTCAGGAGTTCCAAGACCAGCCTAGGCAACACAGCAAGACCCCCATCTCTATATATTCAAAGAAAAAAAGAGGAAAGAAAATGTAAACTTCCATCAATAGAGGAGTGGTTAAATAACTTCGGGTATATTTTACTACATATTATGGAGAATAATCAAGCATTAAAAATAAAATGCCTCAAAAGGCTAAACACAGAGTTACTGTAAGACCCAACAAGTCCACTCCTAGGTATACACTCAAGAGAAATGAAAATATGTTCAGTTAACAATGGAACATTATTTGGCAAAAAAGAGGAATGAAGTGGCCGGGTGCAATGGCTCACGCTTGTAATCCCAGCATTTTGGGAGGCCAAGGCGGGCGGATCACGAGGTCAGGAGATCGAGTCCACAGTGAAACCCCAGTCTCTACTAAAAATACAAAAAATGAGCTGGGTGTGGTGGCGGGTGCCTGTAGTCCTAGTTACTTGGGACTGAGGCAGGAGAATGGTGTGAACCCGGGAGGCGGAGCTTGTAGTGAGCCGAGATCATGCCACTGCACTCCAGCCTGGGCGACAGAGCCAGACCCTGTCTCAAAAAAAAAAAAGAAAGAGGAATGAAGTTCTGATCCATGCTACAATGTGGATGAACCTTAAAACATGATGCTGAGTGAAAGAAGCCAGACAGGAAATCCCACATAGTGTGGGACTCCGTTGATACAAAATGTCCAGAATAGGCAAATTCATGGACAGAAAGTAGATTAGTGGTCACTGGGGGCTGGAGGGAGTGGGGAATGGGGAATGATTGCTAATGGATATGAATTTTCTTTTTGGCGTGAGGAAAATTCTGGAATTAGATAATGGTGAGACCGTACAACTTTGTGCATATACCAAAAACTACTTCATTGTGTACTTTAAAAGGATAAATTTTACAAGTGAACTGTATCTCAATAAAACAATTAGATCTACAAGTGCTGATATGGAACAATCTCCAGAGACCATTGTTATGTGAAAACAACACTTTGTTCAGAATGTGATTGCATTTATGTGTGCAAAAATGTATATATACACTGTAGATACGCACACACATACACACGTGCCTGTAAAACAGGAAATCTCGGCCAGGTACGCTGGCTTACGCCTGTAATCCCAGCACTTTGGGAGGCCAAAGCGGGTGGATCACGAGGTCAGGAGATCGCAACCATACTAGCTAACACGGTGAAATACCGTCTCTACTAAAAATACAAACAATTAGCTGGGCGTGGTGGCAGGCACCTGTAGTCCCAGCTTCTCAGGAGGCTGAGGCAGGAGAATGGCGTGAACCCGGGAGGTGGAGCTTGCAGTGAGCCAAGATGGCGCCACTGCACTCCAGCCTGGGTGACAGAGCGAGACTCCGGCTCAAACAAAACAAAACAAAACAAAACAAAACAAAACAAAACAAAACAGGAAATCTCTAGAATCCATAGGAAATTGTAAGCAGTCATTCCCTTAGGAAGATAATTATGAAGGAAAATAGTAAGAGGGAATTTTCATGTTTTACTCAGCATATTTCTATATTGTCCTAATTTATTAAACAAAAATAAATTATATATTTCTACATAATATATATTTTGCTTATATGGGTACACAACTTATGTGAAATGTAGAAAAGATGAACAAGCCAGGGTATCTGATGTGAAAGATCTTCAAAGTCTGTGAGGGGCAGCCCAACATGTAATGAAAATTAATTATATGGTGACAAAAGTCAGAGCGGAGCCAAAATGTCTTGAGAGCATAAATAAAGGTGTGACTTGTGAGGCCTGGAAAACTCAGGAAAGTGGTATCTTCAGGAGGTGATGTGAGCTGAGTATTAACAGGTCCAGGCACAACTTTAATCATCCTACAGCTGATCAGTTCTGTTTCTTCTTCCTTTATTTTAGGGAAAGGATCTAGCTCTGTTGCCCAGGCTGGAGCTGGAGTGCGATGGTGCAATCATGGCTCACTGCAGCCTCAAACTCCTGGGCTCAAGTGATCCTTCCGCCTTGGCCTCCCAAAGCTTTGGGGTTACAGGAGTGAGCCACTGTACTTGGCTCAGTTCTGTTCTTTACGAAGGAGCTGACTGCTTAATCCGGTGTCCCCAGCAGTCACAAGGCCAGAAAGTATAAAGACTAAATTCAATAAAATTTATTTTAAAAAGCTACATACCTGCCATAAAGAATGGATACTGGAAATGGCTTTTAAAACTTTCCTTAGATAAGGAATCTGTAAAAAATTAAAAATAAGAAAGTTCTAAAGACCACCAAAATGGAAAATTTCAATGTGAAATACCGCATCTTAAAGTTCCAGAAAAAGTACTGGTAAAACTTTATCTTCCATGATAACTGCCAGAGAAGTTCACTTACAAGTTCATAAATATCAAAAAAGGCTAGGAAACCTTCCATTTGTTTCCAGTGAAATTTATGTCATTTTGGATTTTGCATTCTCTGGCCTAACACCAAGTTCTTTAAGTTTGGCATGAACTCAGTGAGAGTGACTGTGTTTTCAGCATAAATCTGTTCCATAACAAGTATCAATCCAAAATGTTTAGGGGATGCTGTGCAAAAGCTTTCAGATATATTCAGTCCAGGGTATTGAGTCTTACTTACCATATTGAAGCCCAGAAGCTTTTGCAAGAGTCCATTCCAAAGCTGCAGGTCATAGATTTTGTATTCTAAACACAGCTCAGTCACCAATCTTACTGCCTGAAGCCAAAAAAAGAAAAAAATCATGCTGCTCCAACAAACCAGTAAATCAAGCCATCTTTGGAAAAGTAGGGCAGCTTAATACAAAATATGCTGCTTTTTTTTTTTTTTTTTTGAGATAGAGTCTCACTCCGTTGCCCAGGCTGGAGTGCAGTGGCATGATCTTAGCTCGCCGCAACCTCCACCTCCCGGGTTCAAACAATTCTCCTGCCTTAGCTTCCTGAGCACCTGGGATTACAGGTGGCCGCCATCACGCCTGGCTAATTTTGTATTTTTAGTAGAGACGGGGTTTCACCATGTTGGCCAGGCTGGTCTTGAACTCCTGACCTGAGGTGATCCACCCGCCTTGGCCTCCCAAAGTACTGGGATTACAGGCATGAGCCACCGCACCCGGCCACAAAATGTGCTTCTAATCTGTGAATGTCTATTGAAGGCCCCCATCTTTCTAATGAAAGAAACAACAAAAAAGAGATTCTTTTTCTTGCTATCACGGACTCAAGACACCACCTCAGACATCTCCCCCTTTCTTTCTTCTATTGAAAAAGTTTGCCTGTTGGACCAAAAAACCTTCCTGCCCCAGCCTCCACTGCCTCAGAGACTAAATTCCCATAGGCAACTAAGAAGAAGATAAACGATATCCTCTCTCTACCGGACAGTCTCCTCTCCCTGTACAGATAAGGATAAGCTGTGGAAGGGATTATAGAAGTGCTCTCTCTGGTTGGCAGGGATGACTTTAACTGGTGGACCTTAAGGCAAAAGGGGTAAAAGGACCTTCCACATTGCCTTATCCATCCACACACTGGGACAGGAGAGTAGAAAGGTCTCAGAGCAGCAGTAGAGTTGTTCAGGGATAAATACTGTTCCGGTCGGGCGCAGTGGCTCACGCCTATAATCCCAGCACTTTGGGAGGCCCAGGTGGGTGGATCACCTTAGATCAGGAGTTTGAGACCAGCCTGGCCAATATGGTGAAACCTCAGCTCTACTAAAAATACAAAAATTAGCCAGGTGTGGTGGGCAGGTGCCTATAATCCCATCTACTTGGGAGGCTGAGGCTTGAACCCAGGAGACAGAGGCTGCAGTGAGCTGAGATCACGCCACTATACTGTGGCCTTGGCAACAGCGCAAAACTCTGTCTAAAAAAAAACAAAAACAAAAAAAAGACTGTTCCTGGTTTTCTCTTTCAGGATTCTGAGCAGGGGCAGGGAATTGGGAATGCGGCAGTGAGGTGTACCTACCATGGACTCGTGGCTGTGGTTCTTCCACAGGCCCTTAATCATTCCTTCCTTAGGACTGTTGCAAAATAATTCGTATGTGATGGGGATATTCAAAGTCTCAAATGATGCCAGAAAAGTTATACATTTCAGATAAGATCTGGAAAACAGAAATGTTTCTAAGAATCATTCTCATAGGTCACATTTACATTTAAAATAAAAACTACCATATGGAAATATTAGGCCAGTTTGTTTTAAATGTCCATTTTGGACTTCTAAATATATTCCCTGAATATATAATAACATTAGATAGAAATCAATTTGAACAAGATAAACAAAACATTCAGTTTCTAAATGCCTCCAAGAAACGATGGAAACAAGATGTTCTCAAAGCCCTATTTTCCCTTTGCCAAAATGTCAAGGATATTCAAGGCAACAGAACTGTATTCACACAGCTACTCTACTATGCTCTTCTGAATTCAGGGCTTAAAAGGTACAGCTCCAAAAAATGATGTGTTTCTTATTTATTACAATTTAAACATTTCTACTTACTTCACTTCTTCAATGGATTTTTTAAAGAGTGATTCTATAGTTTCCTTGTCAGCCAAATAGAAGAGACACTGAAGAGCTCGAGTTCTATGGGCAAAAGTTAACTGATGCATACCTAATGTCTGCAAAACCAAAAGAGGTTTGGAGAGTTGAACACCTGCACATTGTAGTTGGGTAAATGAGTTTCAACATAGGCAACATAAACAACGTCATTATTTTATTTTTTTATTTTTTTATTTTTTTTTGAGACGGAGTCTCGCTCTGTCGCCCAGGCTGGAGTGCAGTGGCCGGATCTCAGCTCACTGCAAGCTCCGCCTCCCGGGTTTACGCCATTCTCCTGCCTCAGCCTCCCGAGTAGCTGGGACTACAGGCGCCGGCCACCGCGCCCGGCTAGTTTTTTGTATTTTTTAGTAGAGACGGGGTTTCACCGCGTTAGCCAGGATGGTCTCGATCTCCTGACCTCGTGATCCGCCCGTCTCGGCCTCCCAAAGTGCTGGGATTACAGGCTTGAGCCACCGCGCCCGGCCAACAACGTCATTATTTTAAAATGAAAAGTCAATCTCTGCAGTTATGGAATGCACTGTAACAGTGGTTCTTAACATGTGGCCCATGGACCCCTGGAGGAGCATTCCTGAGACTCCTTCAGGAGGGAAAGGGTCAAAGCTGTTTTCATGACACTAAGATGTTATTTGCCTTTACACTGTGTTGATATTTGCACTAACTGTGCAAAAGCAATGGTGGGTGAAATTGCAGGCAGAATGGAGGCAGGGCCCCCAACTGTTGTTGTAACCCTTGTGTTTACAGGCATGCTCTGGCAGTATTGAAAACCAAAGACATGGCAGGGCACAGTGGCTCACGCCTGTAATCCCAGCACTTTGTGAGGCCAAGACAGGTGTATCACGAGGTCAGGAGTTCAAGACCAGCCTGATCAACATGGTGAAACCCCTATCTCTACTAAAAATACAAAACTTAGCCAGGTGTGGTGGCACGTGCCTGTAATCCCAGCTACTCAGGAGGCTGAGGCAGGAGAATCACTTGAACCTGGAGGTGGAGGTTGCAGTGAGCCGAGATCACACTGTTGCACTACTCCAGCCTGGGCAACAGAGTGAGACTCTGTCTCAAAAAACAAAACAAAACAAACAAAAAAACAAAGACAAATTTCACTTAAGAATATTCTTGGCCGGGCGCGGTGGCTCAAGCCTGTAATCCCAGCACTTTGGGAGGCCGAGACAGGCAGATCACGAGATCAGGAGATCGAGACCATCCTGGCTAACACGGTGAAACCCCGTCTCTACTAAAAAAATACAAAAAAACTAGCCGGGTGAGGTGGCGGGCACCTGTAGTCCCAGCTACTCAGGAGGCTGAAGCAGGAGAATGGCGTAAACCCGGGAGGTGGAGCTTGCAGTGAGCCGAGATCCGGCCACTGCACTCCAGCTTGGGCAACAGAGCCAGACTCCGTCTCAAAAAAAAAAAAAAAAAAAAAAAAAAAGAATATTCTTGATGGGCTGGGTGTAGTGGCTCACGCCTGTAATCCCAGCACTTTGGGAGTCCGAGGCGGGCGGATCACCTGAGGTCAGGAGTTCAAGACCAGCCAGGTCAACATGGTGAAACCCTGTCTCTACTAAAAATACAAAAATTAGCCAGGCGTGGTGGCATGTGCCTGTAATCCCAGCTACTCAGGAGGCTGAGGCAGGAAAATCACTTGAACCTAGGAGGCGGAGGTTGTGGTGAGCCAAGATTGTGCCACTGCTCTCTGACCTAGGCAACAGAGCAAGACTCCATCTCAAAAAAAAAAAAATGTTCTTGATGAAGCAGTAAAAATTAATTTTACTAAACCTCAACTTTTGGATCCACAGTTGGCCCCCAGTTTCTGTGGGTTCTGTATTCATGGAATCAACCAACAGTGTATCAAAAATATTCAAGAAAAAAAAAAAATTCCACAAAGTTCTAAAAACCAAACATGAATTTGCTGTATACCAAGTACTACACTGAATCCATGGGGATGAAGTGATTTGCAGGCATTGCGTTATAAGTAACCTAGAGATGATTTAAGGTACATAGGAGGATGTGTGTAGGTGACATGCAAATACGACACCATTTTATATAAAAGACTTGAGCGTCCTCAGATTTTGGTATCCTTGGGGGTCCTGGAACCAGTCCTCCCACAGATATGGAGGGATTACTGTATATCATACTAATGTGAATTCCCATTTGAACACATGCTAATACTAATTAATGGGAAGTACACATAAGGCAGACTGCAAGGAAAAGCATGGACACAGCTGAGCTGTGAGCTGCACTAGCCACCTTTCATGGAATACCATTTTTAGGTCATAAGTCTTTACATGCAGAGAAAATAAGGGGTGGCTTTTTCCTTTTTGTCATGGGACTTTAAAATCAGCACCTCAGACTTCCTTTTCTTCCTTTTCTCTGAGAATCATTTGCCTACTACTGGCTCCACCCCCTTCTCCTCTCTCTGTTCCAGTTGCCTCAGAGGACATTTCTACAGGCAAGAACCTGAAGCTACAGGTCATGTTGCCGTTAGGGGAAATTGCAAGTTCAATCTAGCTAGAATTTAGAGGGCAGAAGGGGTGGTCTGACCAGAGCACGCAGTCGGATTAGGCCATGGTGGAGACTTGTTCGTGGCCAGTTTGTTTGGCTCCTGGCTTCAGGAATGTGGACTGACCAGGAGTTAACCACTGTGAATGCAGACAGCCAGTGGAAACTGTCAATAGGTGCATCATTCAGCATGCTAAGCAGATGTTGCAGAGGCCAGCACTAAATGGAGCATGGTGCAAAAGACAATGCTTGCTTAGGAGATTAGACAGACTTAGAATACATATGTATGTGAGCATTATCTGAATCATCTGTTAATGCAATCAAGCATGGTAAATAAACAGGAAAAAATATTAAGCTGAGATGCACAGAAGAGTTTGGATTAAGTTTCTAGAGCTTACAGTTGTAGTTGATGTTGCAAATACAAACAGCATTCTTGAACTGTAATCAATTGGACGAGACTGGAGGAGATACTGCACTCTGGAAAAAAATTTTTAATTACAGTTATTTTTAATGGGATGGATTACCAAAACAACAGACTTATCATCCATGGAACGGTCATTAAACAATTCAAAGGCAGATCAGAAGGATAATGGGTCAATGACATTGGTGCTTCCCCCTTTAAAGAATGCTTAATCTTTTCTTGAGTTCTTTCATTGCTAAAGATGATAATACATGCAACAGATGCCAGGCTTCAGCCTCCTCATCTCTAGAATAGCCAGTCAATCTCTGGTCCCTTAAATTCTATTTAAGAAATTAATACAAACCGTAGCTGTAAAGTCTCTTGAATGCTACACATGGGAAATTCTGTGTTTGGTATGCAGGACCTTGTTAGTGGCCCATTTCAACCTCCAGACCCAGGGCAGGCTGGCCCCTCTCTGGGAAGGGAGGATGAATCAGGCCGGCTGGAGGAGGGGTGGGGCAGAGCTTTTAGTGGAAAAAGGAGCACACTATGAATTTTGTATTAAGTAGCCTTTTGGGATTTCCTTTTTCTCTCCTCTCTTTAAATCGTTTCCCTCCAAGACTTTCCATGTGGCTAGTTCAGGTAGACATACCAGGAGCTACCTCTTGTTTGAACAAAGGTGGCCCTTCCTTTAAAAGACTAAATGAGGCCAAGGTGGGGGTTCAGAGGGAAAGAGGGCATGGTATGGGTGGTTAAGACAGCTCTGCTTCCTCCAAACCAGAAGGAATCCATTTCTTGGGGTTGTCTTTCCATGTCTTTTCTATCAGTTCTCCAAGGCTGAGGTTGGACACAGGGCCTCCCAGGCCACTTGGCCTACTTTTGGTTTAGGTTAGAAAGACAAAAAGCTGGCTGGCATGTGAGCCACCATGCTTCCTTATCCATGCCTGTGCCAGGCATCATTAATGGATTGCTACATTCATTCTGACTTGGGCCCAGATAAGAGTCTTCTCAAGAATACAAGCCATGACCAATCAGACCTAGCACATTAGATAAAATCAATGCGCCTTACTAGGTCTCAGTCACAGGTTAGAAGAGCAAAAAGCCTATATCTGAACCAACCCAGTTTAGCATGATAAGAGAACATAAAGAGGTCTGGGGCCAAAGTCCTAGCTAAGAAAGAAGTTTCTTTTGCTTGAGAGGCACCTTCCAGTTAAAGGTGTGCTAGGAACCCTCGCCCTCGTAGGAGTTCAGAAATTCTAGATCTTGGCTGGCTCTGATGTTTTCCACTGGAGAGACTCCTAGCCATGTATTAATGAACTGATTCATCTCATAGACTCTAACCCGAGTTTTATCAAGAAAGCCCTTTAAAAAAATCAACTGCTGAAAAACGTACTGGTAAAATTTCTATTTTGCATCATGATATAGGTGAATATAAGTAAAGGAAAAGAGTACCTTTGTAGGGCTTCATCTTCTTGAAGTTCAAATAATTCTGATGGTTTCTTTGAAAAGGTAGGAAAAAAAGGTCAAAAACCGAAAAGTTTATGACTAAATAAACATCTCTCTGAAAATCTATTAGATTAAAAAAACCTAATATACAAGATTATGTTTACATAGAAAAATTATAACATAAATGATTACTTTTCTATGAAAAGATTTCTGCTTGAATGATGGGTCTACTCACATCTGTTCACTCAACAAATATTCACTGAGCACTTACTATATGATAGGCACAATTCTAAGTATATGGATTGCCTGAGTAAATAAAGCAAATGTTCCTGTCCTCCTGGAGCTTGCATGCCTTGGATTTTTATTTTGATTTATTTTTATTTTTGGAGACAGGGTCTAGCTCTGTCACTCAGGCCAGAGTACAGTGGCACAACCACAGCTCACTGCAGCCTCAACCTCCTATACTCAAGCAATCCTCTTGCCTCAGCCTCCCAAGTAGCTGGGACCACAGGTGCACACCGTGGCACCTGGCTAGTTTTTAAAATTTTTGTAGAGATGGAGGTCTCGCTATGTTGCTCAGGCTGGTCTCAAACCCCTGGCCTCAAACAATCCTCCTACCTCGGCCTCCCAAAGTGCTGAGGTTACAGTTATAAGCTACCTTGCCCAGCCCCATATTATATAATTTTTTTTTTTTTTTTTTTGAGACGGAGTCTCGCTCTGTTGCCCAGGCTGGAGTGCAGTGGCACGATCTCGGCTCACTGCAAGCTCCGCCTCCCAGGTTTACGCCATTCTCCTGCCTCAGCCTCCCGAGTAGCTGGGACTACAGGCGCCCGCCACCTCGCCCGGCTAGTTTTTTGTATTTTTTAGTAGAGACGGGGTTTCACCGTGTTAACCAGGATGGTCTCGATCTCTTGACCTCGTGATCCGCCCGTCTCGGCCTCCCAAAGTGCTGGGATTACAGGCTTGAGCCACCGCGCCCGGCCTATATAATTTTTAAAAGGAAAAGACTCCATGAATTTTAAATGAACCATTTGTTAATTCAGTATATATCTATTGGGATTTACAAAGTACTGTGCTAGGTGCTATGTATACATGCAGTTTCTGGCCTCAAGGAACTTTCAGTGTGTACCTTGAACTTACATATAAGTTAAAACATCTGTAAAGGCTGGTTTCTAAAACTCAACCACATATTCTACGTGGCCAAGATAGGTTTCTAACTCCTGTTTCCACTGAAGCACAGTCCATGCTCTTGGTAAATACTTTAAAAATCGTTGTTGAATCAAATGCCAAATGATATAAAAATTGCTAATTAAAAACCTAATGGTGGCCGGGTGCAGTGGCTCACACCTGTAATCCCAGGACTTTGGGAGGCCGAGGTGGGTGAATCACCTAAGCTCAGGAGTTTGAGACCAGTTTGGGCAACATGGCGAAAACCCATCTCCACTAAAAATACTAAAAAAATTAGCCGGGCACAGGTAATTTTTTTTTTTTTTGAGACGCAGTCTCACTCTGTCGCCCAGGCTGGAGTGCAGTGGCGCGATCTCCGCTCACTGCAAGCTCTGCCACCTCCTGGGTTAACGCCATTCTCCTGCCTCAGCCTCCCTAGAAGCTGGGACTACAGGCACCCACCACCACACCCGGCTAATTTTTTTTGTATTTTCAGTAGAGACGGGGTTTCCCCGTGTTCGCCAGGATGGTCTTGATCTCCTGACCTCGTGATCCGCCCACCTCGGCCTCCCAAAGTGCTGGGATTACAGGCATGAGCCACCGTGCCTGGCCAGGTAATTTTTTGAAAGTAGCTGGGACTACAGGTGTCCCAGCTACTCTGGAGACTGAGGCACGAGAATCACTTAAGCCGGGGAGGTGGAGGCTGTAGTGAACTGAGATCATGCCATTGCTCTAACAAACAAACAAACAAAACTCTAATATCATGTTAATTACACTATTTGTTTACAAATAGATTTTGTTCCCCCAAGAATATCTGCCTAGGTGGATATAGGAATTATAGACTCTACCTTAAGTTCTGCCTGAAAATTCAGAAGAAATGATACAGAAGATCTGGATTTGCTGAATCCTATCTTAAATTTTAGATGTTAATGATGCTATTTCTGAAAAACTGACATTATGCGCTTCCTGGTGTGATCCTTTGAAAGTAACACATCACCTATACAGTATTCTCGCCAAAAGCACATAACCTGAATCAAATAACAGGAAACATTAGCAGACCCAAAATGAAACATTTTATAAACCGGCTGGCCTGTGCTCTTCAAAAACATCAATAAATCAGGGTATGCAGGGGTAGAGGAAAGGAGTTGGGAGAGGCATCGAATATTGTATCATCCCAAAATATTTCCTCTAATAATTACAAAAGGAAAAATAGCAACTATGGAGTAGACAAACAGACAACACCTTAACCAAGTTATCTAAATTAACATCAACTATGAGGGCAAAGGGACTTCATGTGCCTCCAAATGTCATACCCTGAGGAGGGCACAATACAACTTATGCAGTATGATGTTAAAAATAAGTAATTTGAATCTTATCATGAGGCAGTATTAGACAAGCCCAAATTGGAGGGCAGCTTATGAAACAGCTGGATTATACTCTTCAAAAATGTCAATATCATAAAAGACAAGAAAAAGTCACAGAACTGTTGTAGATTAAAACAGACTAGAGGCCAAGCGTGGTGGCTCACGCCTGTAATCCCAGCACTTTGGGAGGTTGAGGTAGAAGGAACATATGAGGCCAGGAGTTCGAGACCAGCCCAGCCAACATGGTGAAAACTTATCTCTACTAAAAATACAAAAATTAGCTAGGCATGGTGGCGGGCACCTGTAATCCCAGCTACTCGGGAGGCTGAGACATGAGACTCGCTTGAACCCAGGAGGTGGGGGTTGCAGTGAGCTGAGATTGCACCACTGCACTCCAGCCTGGGCAATGGAGCCAGACTGTGTCAGAAAAAAAAAAGCAGACTAGAGACATGACCAACAAATGCAAAGCATAGTCCTAGACAAGATCCTAGACCTGGGGGAGAAAACTGCTATAAAAAACATTATTAGGACAATTGGTATAACTGTAAAATGGACCATAAATTCAATTATATCACCATTAAATTTCTGATTTTTATAATTATATTATGGTTGGATAAGAGAAAATCCTGTTCTTGGGAAATACACCCTTAAAATATTCAGGGGGCAAAGGGGGATGCCACATGTGATTTACTCTTCAATGGTTTAGAAAAATATTATGTGTATCAATTATAGAGGAGAGATGAAGCAAATATGACAAAATGTTAAAAATTCATGGATATGGGTAAAAGGTATATATAGGAATTTTTTTTACTATTTTTGCACTTTTCTGTACATTTTAAATTATTTCAAAACAAAAACTTAACCACATGATTTTGAATAAAAGAAGAGGCCATTTCTTTCATATAAGACAGCATCGGAAATCATCAATTGAAAGGTAAAACAGCTACCAAATATGTAAACAAAAAGCAAGCAACCTCAGGCCAGGCGTGGTGGAACACCTGAGGTCGGGAGTTTGAGACCAGCTTGGCCAACATGGTGAAACCCCATCTCTACTAAAAATACAAAAATTAGCTGGGCATAGTGGCGCACGCCTGTAATCCCAGCTACTCGGGAGCTGAGGAGGGAGAATCTCTTGAACCTCAGCAGAGGCTGCCATGAGCTGAGATCGCGCCACTGTACTCCAGACTGGGTGACAGAGTAAAACTCTGTATCCAAAAAAAAAAAAAAAGTAAACAATCTCTTTAAAACTTATCAGATAACAGAGGGTAATAAAATGAACAAAAGTTCCAGACAGGCACAGTGGTTTATGCCTGTAATCCCAGCACTTTGGGAAATTGAGGTGGGAAGATCATTTGAGGCCTGGAGTTGGAGACCAGCCCAGCCAACATAGTGAGAGACCCTGTCTCTACAAAACAAACAAACAAACAAACAAAACATTAGCCACACATGGTGATGCACATGTGTAGTCCCGGCTACTCAGGAGGCTGAGGTGGGGAGGATTGCTTGAACCTAGGAGTTCAAGTCTGCAGTAAGCCATGATTGCGCCATTGCACTTGCCAGGGTGACAGAGTGAGACTCTGTCTGTAAAAAACAAACAAAAGAGGCCAGGTGCAGTGGCTCACGCCTGTAATCCCAGCACGTTGGGAGGCTGAGGCAGGAGGATCATGAGGTCAGGAGTTCGAGGCTAGCCTGACCAACATGGTGAAACCCCGTCTCTACCAAAAATACAAAAATCAGCCGGGCGTGGTAGCGGGCACCTGTAATCCCAGCTACTCAGGAGGCTGACAGGAGAATCGCTTGTACCCAGGAGGCGGAGGTTGTAGTGAGCAGAGATTGCGCCATTGCACTCCAGCCAGGGCAACAGATCAAGATTCTGTCTCAAAAACAAAACAAAACAAAACAAAGTTCCTTCTTTGAAGAGTCTGTGCTCCTAATTAGAAGGCTGTTATCATGTGGGATAAATATTTAGCCTTTGAGAAGAAGTCATCGGTGCATACTCAACTCTTGGGCAGCAAGTACTTACTTCACCAGGTTTTGTTGAAGGGCATAGCCATTTTTCCAACAACATGTCCCAGACTTTTTCCAAATTAATTTCATTGACTTCAGCTATTTCTTTAGCTGCTGCATGAATATCTAAGATATTCAAAATAAAGAATTAAAAGAAAAACTCAAGTTTTAAATACTTATATTGAATACTTACATGTGTATGTGTATATATGCGCATGCATACACATAAGTATGTTTAAGCATATACATATATAAGTACATGTACATATATACATAAAACTGGGAATCAAAATAATAGCTTTTCTTGGACAACAAAAAAATAGTTTTGTCCTCACCAGGATAATCTGTGCCAGACGAATTCTGAATTCTTTGATTGATGCTAGGATGTTCGTAGAGACTGACAATGAGATGTGCTGGCTTTCCGATCACTCTTAAATATTCCTCAGTGTTCAGCTTGTGGGCTATAAGCACAGCTTCTGTGCCTGATCGCCGGTACTGGATATGAAGCTTCTTCAACAAAGCCTCGGCTTTTTCACGTTTTTCATCCTTTTAAACAATTCCAAGCAAAAAGAAACTCTTACTTTATAAGTCTCAGTTGAAGCCAAGCATCCATTTTTATCAATCACAATCCCTCCCTTCCTCAGTTATGTTCCTAAGCATCTACATAAAGCCTTGGTCTTCCTTCTCCATTTTAGGCATCAGGGCAGCATGAGAAGGTAAAATAAGCTAGTACAATTTAATTAGGAAGAAGAGAAGCCACCAATCTGATAGTTCAGACACACCTGCGATGGGATATTCTGCAGCCATCTCTCAGCTAAATAAAGGCAGAACTTCAAAGCAGACATCTTGAAGGAACCTAAAAAAATAAATAAATAAAGATTTACAGGCAAATCTTAATCTTTTCAAGAAAATGTATTGTGGTCAAATTAGCAACCTTTTAAAAATTACAAAAATGCATACTCATGGCTGGGTGCAGTGGCTCACATTTGTAATCCCAGCACTTTGGGAGGCCAAGGCAAGTGGATCGCCTGAGGTCAGGAGTTGGAGACCAGCCTGGCCAACATGGAGAAACCCTGTCTCTACTAAAAATACAAAAATTAGCTGGGCATGGTCGCACACGCCTGTAGTCCCAGCTACTCGGGAGGCTGAGGCAGGAGAAGCACTTGAACACAGGAGGCAGAGGTTGCAGTGAGCCGAGATCACGCCACTGCACTCCAGCCTGGGCGACAGAGCAAGACTCCGTCAAAAAAAAAGAAAAAAAAAAAGGCCGGGTGCGGTGGCTCACGCCTGTAATCCCAGCACTTTGGGAGGCCAAGACAGACGGATCACGAAGTCAGGAGATCGAGACCAGCCTGGCTAACACGGTGAAACCCCGTCTCTACTAAAATACAAAAAAAATTAGCCGGGCGAGGTGGAGGGCGCCTGTAGTCCCAGCTACTCGGGAGGCTGAGGCAGGAGAATGGCATGAACCCAGGAGGCGGAGCTTACAGTGAGCCAAGATCTCGCCACCGCACTCCAGCCTGGGCGACAGAGCAAGACTCTGTCTCAAAAAAAAAAAAAAAAGCCGACAGAGGCTTCCATTCCTAGTCTCTACATTCTTATATGCCTTCCAGGAGTTTTCTATGTGTGTGTGTCAGTCTGTGTTCACACATGTTTGCATGTGCATCTTAACCCTAATGGGTAATACCATACATATTCTAGTACAATTTGCTATTCTCACTTCATATCTTCGATATCTTTCCAAATCAGCCCCATAATATTTCGTTCTATGAACACACCCTATTTTCTAACCAGTTCCTGACTTGAGCATTCTTTTAAAAGTCATTTTCAACTTTTGTTACAACCAAAAATGTAGCAGTAAGTGCCTGTGCTTGTGCACCTGTCTGGTTATGTGAGACTATCTAAAGATTCCTCATTGAAAGTGTGATTGGGCCAGGTGTGGTGGCTCACACCTGTAATCCCAGCACTTTGGGAGGCCGAGGCGGGTGGATCACGAGGTCAAGAGATTGAGATCATCTTGGCCAACATGGCGAAACCCCGTCTCTATTAAAAACACAAAAATCAGCTGGGCATGGTGGCGCGCACCTGTAGTCCCAGCTACTCGGGAGACTGAGGCAGGAGAATCACTTGAACCCGGGAGGTGGAGGTTGCAGTGAGCCGAGATCACGCCACTACACTCCGGCCTGGTGACAGAGCAAGACTCCGTCTCAAAAAAAAAAAAAGAAAAAGAAAGTGTGACTGGATATTAGGAAGTACCCATCACTGCTTATTCCTAGCAAAGGTCACACCCCAAAGAAGGCACAAGGACAAGTTGGAAAGTGCCTGCCTCCTTGCCCGTGAGCGTTTCAGCATTCACCACAGTGAAGAGAGCAGGCACATACATTTCAAAACTACCATCCTGCTTCTTCTTGAAGATGCAAAAGGAGTACTTTTTTTTTTCTTTTTACTACAATTTTAAAAGAAGACCTCTTACCTTCGGGGATATCCTGGGCAAGGCTGATGGCAATAGCTACAGCCCACTCTGGGTTGACTATAGAGAGTAAGTAGGATTCAATGGTCTGCGTGATCTTAGTTATTTCCTTGTTAATCAATGTTGAGGATTTAGTTTGTGTTAACTTCAGGAGCTTTGGCTTCAGTTTTTTTTCAAAAACATGTTTTGCTGTAGACACGTAGAGAGTGTCCAGAGAGAACTTCAAAGAAAAGAAGGTTATGGCTGAAGCACATATTCACATATAAGGTTTTACATGAAAGCAGCAGAAAAATCTACACAGGGTCAGAATTAATTACAGGATACAGAAATGTCTTACAATGTTTTAAGCCATTACCTTCATTAATTTAGAAATTAAGAGCAATGTTGGGAAAGATTCTTCACTGAGTTCTGTAGCTAGAAAGGAAACAAGGAGAGTATGATTTGCTTAAGAAAAAAAAATTGGCTATCCAGTAAAATTCATAAAAAGTTAATGAACACATACAGAGAATTTTCCAGAAGTTCTGTGCTGTGCCAAAGAATATCAGGTGAAAAGGCAGTCTAGTTTGGGCAGCTGATGGCAAAGTTATGACATGTTCCAACATATACTGATATTCCAGATCCACAGGAGGAGAAATTCTTCTGTATGACTTCAAATGTTTCAGAACACTCAACGCCTATATTAAAATAAAACACTTTTGTCCAGTAAGAGTAACCCAATCCTAAACTGTCATAAAATCATCTAACACTATACCATCAAAAGTTTCCATTCCTGAGACCATCTTGTTTTCAGAAAGAGGATCAAAACCTTTTCTAGTATTCCCTTTAACGTTATTCATCTAAACTATAATGTATTACAATCATTAAAGGAATCCTATGAGCAGAAACCACTGGTGCCCTGTTGCTGGTAGGATGTTTTGTAAATGAGAGCTTGACAGTTGATTATCTGCTCTTCAAATAATTTGAGATATAATTCAAAATACTTGATTTCATTTTAAATATAGAGGCTACAGATCTAAATTAATTCTCTACACTCTTATTTTTCTTATGTTTATATTTTCTATTAGGAAACTTTGTATAATCTTTTGAATTGATATATTTTCTTATATAATAAGTCTTATTAAAATATTAAAATATTTCTAAAATATTAATTTCTAAAATCAAATTAAAAAGTATAAAAGCCACTATGACCAAAATTCAGAAACGATGAAGAAGTTAATGAAAGTAATGAGACACAATTGAGTAGGTCTTGGACCTACTCATTAATACACAAATCTGACCTAACTCTCAGCTCCATGGCCTTTTTCACTTCCTACATGGCAAATGTTGCCTTAACTCTTCACAATTAGTTCTGTAGTGACTTCATACTCTTCAACAGCAGGAGAGGTTATTTAAATCACCTCAAAACAGCAAAAACAGGATGAAGATAAGTGATAAAATAGGAATGTCATGAAAATCTTTTCCCTTTTTTAAAGATTTGTAAAGATTTTTAAAAACCTAAAATAAACCACAGAGTTTAAAAGGAATTCAGTGGATAATCTGGAAAGGCCCTGAATAATGATATGATTTATGATCCAATTAAAAGCAGAAAGATGATTTTTACATCTTTGATATATTTGTTATACCTGATTAATATTAATATTGGTTATCTTTTCATCAGCTCGTTCTATAACTTTCAGGACAACTTCAATCATTTCATAGTCATAAGGATCCAACTGTATAAAAACAAAAATGTATCAAAACTTGATAAGACTTTGCCATGTTGAAGTTTTATTCAATTACAATCATCAGCACAGATTACAAATATAAAAACATCATTGCACTACAATGTTAAATTAATTACTCCCTTAAAAATGAGCTACAACCGGCCAGATGTGGTGGCTCACACCTGTAATCCTAGCACTTTGGGAAGCCGAGGCCGGCAGATCACGAGGTCAGGAGATTGAGACCATTCTGGCTAACACGGTGAAACCCCATCTCTACTAAAAAATACAAAAAAAAATTAGCCAGGCATGGTGGCAGGCACCTGTTGACCCAGCTACTCAGGAGGCTAAGGCAGAATGGTGTGAACCCAGGAGCGTGAACCCGGGAGGCGCAGCCTGCAGTTAAACGAGATCGTGCCACTGCACTCCAGCCTGGGCAACAGAGTGAGACTCCGTCTCAAAAAATAATAATAATAATAATAAAAATAAAAAAATAAAGAGCTACAATTTTCTCACCTCTAAAATTACCTGTGAGGATAAACATACATGCTAAAAAAGGTCTCAAAGGCTGTTTTTAAAAGCTGCACAAGGCAGTATTAATAAAGAAGGATGCTCTTGCCTGTAATTCCAGCACTTTGGGAGGCCAAGGCGGGTGGTCAAGAGTTCAAGACCAGCCTGGCCAATGCAGTGAAACCCCATCTCTACCAAAAATACAAAAATTAGCTGGGTGTGGTGGCATGCACCTGTAGTCCCAGCTACCTGGGAGGCTGAGGCAGGAGAATCGCTTGAACCTGGGAAGTGGAGGTTACAGTGAGCTGAGATCATGCCACTGGCTCTCCAGCCTGAACAAAAGAACCAGACTCTGTCTCAAAAATAAGAAGGAAGTTCTTAAGATACTAAAAACATAGAAAGGGTAGGGATATGGTCAAAATTTTATAAGATTTTGAAATTAAAGTTCCATTTCTTCCATTTACAATGGGATAAATTAGAACAGAAAGAAACTGATGCTTTTCTTAGAAATGACACGAGTAAAACTGTGGGCCTCCAAGCAAGTTTCTCAAAGGATTCTGTTTTAGCTCTAACTATATACTATAGTGCAAGAATTAATTGTGTGGCATATGTACATATACTAACATAAAAAGAAAGGATGTCAGGCTGGGTACAGTGGCTCATGCCTGTAATCCCAACACTTTGGGAGGCTAAGGCACACGGATCACCTGAGGTCAGGCATTTGAGACCAGCCTGGCCAACATGGTGAAATCCTATCTCTACTAAAAATACAAAAAGTAGCCAGCGTAGTGGTGCATGCCTGTAGTACCAACTACTCAGGAGGCAGAGGCAGGAGAATCGCTTGAACCCAGGAGGCAGAGGATGCAGTGAGCCAAGATCATGCCATTGCACTCCAGCCTGGACAACGGAGTGAGATTTCATCTCAAAAAAACAAAACAAAACAACAACAACAAAAAACAGTCTTCTCTTTGTTCTTTGTTTCTTTCTACCCATACACAATTACTTTTTCTCTTTTTATTTTATTTTTGAGACAGTCTTGCTCTGTCACCCAGGCTGGAGTGCAGTGGTGTAATAACAACTCACTGCAGCCTTGACTTCCTGGGCTCAAGTAATCCTCTCCGCTTCAGCTTCCCAAATAGCTGGGATTACAGGCACATACCATTAGGCCCACCTAATTTAAAAAAATTTTTTGTAGTGACAAGTTCTTACTATGTTCCTCAAGCTGGCCTATTTTTAAAATGCCAACAAAAGTCATGTGAAAAACAACACTGAACAAAGTGGGAAGATGAAATACTATACCTAGAAAATTTGAGCAATCTGTGTAATTTTGGGCTGAATTACAAGCAAAATATAAAACTGAAATATTTATTTCAGGCTTAAAATCTTATTTCCAAGCTGGGCACAGTGGCTCATGCCTGTAATTCCAGCACTTTGGGAGGCCAAGGCAGGTGGATCACTTGAGGTCAGGAGTTCATGACAAGCCTGACCAACATGGTGAAACCATATCACTCCTAAATACAAAAAATTAGCTGGATGTGGTGGCGCATGCCTGTAATCCCAGCTACTTGGGAAGCTGAGGCAGGAGAACTCGGGAGGCAGAGTTTGCAGGGAGCCGAGACTGCGCCATTAGACTCCAGCCTGGACAACAACAGCAAAACTCCATCTCAAAAAAAAAAAATTTATTTCCCTGCCATTCACCGTCATTGCTCCATTAAACTACCCCCTGACCAAACATTCCAATTCTCAGATCAGAAGATCTCCTAAACAAATACTCAGCTATATACTATACCAGGTATAGTCCCTGTAGTTCCAGCTACTCGGGAAGCTGAAGCAAGAGGATCACCTGAGCCCAGGAGTTAGAGGCCAACCTGCGCAAAATAGCGAGACCCCCTTCTCTTAAAAAAAATAAAAAAATCTAGGCCGGGCGCGGTGGCTCAAGCCTGTAATCCCAGCACTTTGGGAGGCCGAGACGGGCGGATCACGAGGTCAGGAGATCGAGACCATCCTGGCGAACACGGTGAAACCCCGTCTCTACTAAAAAATACAAAAAACTAGCCGGGCGAAGTGGCGGGCGCCTGTGGTCCCAGCTACTCGGGAGGCTGAGGCAGGAGAATGGCGTAAACCTGGGAGGCGGAGCTTGCAGTGAGCTGAGATCCGGCCACTGCACTCCAGCCTGGGCGACAGAGCCAGACTCAGTCTCAAAAAAAAAAAAATAAAAAAAAAAAAAAATAAAAAAATCAGACAAAAGTATAAAAACATGTATGAAGATATTAATTACAACCATTTATAATAATAAAATCTACCCAGCCAGGACAACATAGTGAGATTCATCTTCACAAAAAATTTTTAAAAAATTAAAAAATTTTAAAAACAATTTAAAAAAAAATACTGCCATAAAATTATGGTGGCATGCACCTATAGTCCCAGCTACCTGGGAGGCTGAGGTAGAAGGACCAGTTGAGCCCAGGAAGTCAAGGCTGCCATGAGCCATGTTCACAACACTGCACTCCAGCCTAGGTGACAGTGAGACCCTATCTCAAAACAAAAACAAAAACAAAAAAACAATTTAAATGTCTATCCACAAAAGGCTGGTTAAATACAGCATGTTTTATCCATATAATGGAATAATAGTTATGCATCTGTCAAAAATGATGTTTCACTAGGCCTGGTGGCTCACCTCTGTATTCCTAGTACTTCAGGAGGCCAAGGTGGGAGGATCGCTTGAGGCCAGTAGTTTGAAAACAGCCTGGACAACATGGTGAAATCCCGTCTCTACTAAAAATATAAAAATGAACCAGGCATGATGGTGCACACCTGTAATCCCAGCTACTTGGGAGGCTGAGGCTGGACTATCACTTGAGCCCAGGACATAGAGGCTGTAGTGAGTCACATTCATACCACTGCACTCCAGCCTGGGCAACAGAGCAAGACCTTGTCTCAAAAAAAAAAAGAAAAAAGACATTTCCGGCAGGATAGTGAAAAAGAAATTGTTTCTTTTGAGATAGATGTATATGTACTGACATATAATGACAATATGTTAAGTGAAAAAAGAGGGTCACAGAATAGTATATTTAGTGTAAGATAGTTACTACACCACATTATTAACATTTTTATCTCTAGGGATTGGGGTTATAGGAAAATTGCCTGTTCTGATTTATACATTTCTTTCTAGCTCATACAAATTCAAAGAATGTGTAAGGTTTTCAAAAATCTGGGGAAGAAAAGCTACTTCTATTTTGAAAAATGGGAAAATTATATTTAACTGTGTTAAAAATATAGAAATCAAGAGAATATTTCAAATTAAAAGTTGATAAAAATATAGACTTATACATCCAATTTGTTATTAACGTATCTAATTATTGAGGGTGGGAGGGATAACTGAGATGACCCAACTCATTTCACTGTGTGTCTACCTTATGTAGTATCCCACTAAGACTGATGACCAAATCTTTTGTGCTCGTCAGTAAAGGAACCATCTCAAGGGCTTTGACCAGGAGTTTGGGATGCCGCTGCTTTGCAGAGTCCGTGCTTGCATCTCCCTGGCCTTGGCTGGCATTCGTGTTGTGGAGCAGTGTTTCAATGAAGAGCTGAAGAGCTGCATCGCAGTCCAACTGAAATGTGCTAAAAGAAGCATTCAATACATACCAATCTCCCTAACTGCAGGCATTTCCATGCAACGTATCTGACAAAACACCTGGGTACATGCTTCCATTGTCGAAATTTAACCTTGTCATTGTCCAGTCTCAAAATCAGATAAACTACCTGTCATCAAAGCTAATTATTGCCTTTTAAAAATCAGATATTAGGCCACGCACGGTGACTCACATCTGTAATCCCAGCACTTTGGGAGGCCGAGGTGAGCAGATCATGAGGTCAGGAGTTTGAGACCAGCCTGGCCAACATAGTGAAACCTCATCTCTACTAAAAATACAAAAATTAGCCAGGCATGGTGGTGCACACCTGTAGACCTAGCTACTTGGGAGGCTGAGGCAGGAGAATCGCTTGAACCTGGAAGGCAGAAGTGGTGAGAAAAGGTCGTGCCACTGCACTCCAGCTTGGGCAACAGAGCGAGACTCCATCTCAAAAAAAATAAAAAATAAATCCGATATTATTCCTGGTGGGTGTGTAAACTGTTATAACATTGGAGAGATATCTGTAATAAAATTGAAAATATTTATGCTCTTTAGGATAACAATGCAACATTTACAAATTTCACCTAAGTAGAAAAGGATACGTTAGTAAGGATGTCCCCTGGAACAACTCTTTGTAATAATTAAAAGCTGAAAACAATTTATACCTATAAGTGCCTACACATCAAAACAGTAGAAAAAATTCACAAACAACCTAACAATACATCTTAAAGACCTAGAAAAGGAAGAGCCAAACACAAAATTAGTAAAAGAAGCAATAAAGATCAGAGCAGAAATAAATGAAATTGAAACAAAAACAATACCAAGGATCAACAAAACAAAAAGTTGGATTTTTTTTGTTTTTTTGAGACAGGGTCTCATTCTGTTCTCCAGGCTGAAGTGCAGTGGCATGATCAAGGCTCACTGCAGTCTCAACCTCCTGGGCTCAAGCAATCCTCCCACTTCAACCTCTCAAGTAGCTGGAACTACAAGCACGCACCACAATACTCAACGAATTTTTTTAGTTTTGTAGAGATGGGGCTCTCACTCTGTCACTAAGGCTGGTCTCCATCTCCTGGCCTCAAGCAATCCTCCTGCCTTGGCCCCTCAAAGTGTTGCGATTATAGGCGTTAGCCACCATCCCCAGCCAAAAAGCTGTTTTTTAAAAAAAAGATTTAAAAAAAAAAGCAGGCCGGCACGGTGGTTCATGCCTGTAATCCCAGCACTTTGGGAGGCCAAGGCAGACAGATCATTTAAGGTCAGGAGTTGGGAGCCCAGCCTGACCAATATGGTGAAACCCCATCTCTACTAAAAATACAAAAATTGCCGGGCGCGGTGGCTCACGCCTGTAATCCCAGCACTTTGGGAGGCCAAGGCGGGCGGATCACAAGGTCAGGAGATCGAGACCACGGTGAAACCCCGTCTCTACTAAAAATACAAAAAATTAGCCGGGCGCGGTGGCGGGCGCCTGTAGTCCCAGCTACTCAGGAGGCTGAGGCAGGAGAATGGCGTGAACCCGGGAGGTGGAGCTTGCAGTGAGCCGAGATCGCGCCACTGCACTCCAGCCTGGGCGACAGAGCGAGACTCCGTCTCAAAAAAAAAAAAAAAAAAAAATACAAAAATTAGGCCAGGCATGGTGGCTCACGCCTGTAATCCTAGCACTTTGGGAGGTCCAGACGGGTGGATTGCCTGAACTCAGGAGTTCAAGACCAGCCTGGATAACACGGTGAAACCCCATCTCTACTAAAATACAAAAAATTAACCCGGTGTGGTGGCGTGTGCCTGTAATCCCAGCTACTCAAGAGGCTGAGGCAGGAGAATCGCTTGAACCCAGGAGGTGGAAGTTGCAGTGAGACGAGATTGCGCCACTGCACTCCAGCCTGGGTGACAGAGCAAGACTCCATCTCAAAAAAAAAAACAAAAAAAGAATCTGGTTACTATAGACAAAATAACAATTGAAATGCCTTTTTAGACCCTATTAATAAGACAATGATAGTTTAATTTGCTATACAGAGTAACCAAAATAGCAATAAAAGGCTTAAGTACCACCATTTTCAAGTCACTCTCTGATATTCTAAAGGTTATCTAAATTTATTCAGGTAGACTGCCTGAGGCAGAGGTGTCACTATCATATGAATACAAATCATCAATGCCACATAAGTAGAATAATTATGAAATGAACTTGACATTATAGCTATTTAAATTTCAAAAAAGTATCCTGCACCATAAAACATCACAGAAGAATCTAGCAGAAGTCCAAATTAATAAAAAAAGATAAGAGTGTGCGTATCCTATTCTGGATTTATAGCACTCTAAACTGAAGAATGACATAGTTTTGTTACTTCAAACTACTCTTTAAGTCAGTGCTCCTTCAAGCTATGGGCAGTCTACAGTCCTTGACTTGCAGGTACAGGATGGTGACAGCCACGGTCTTTCCCCACTGTCCACAGAGACAAAGAACTAGATGCCTGCCTGGTGCAGGAAATGTACCAAGCAGTTTCATTCTCAATAACTCAGATTCCATTCATCTGTTACAAATCAGATGGGGGTTATAGCACCCATAAGATTTTAGAAGCAGTCATTAATAATTTGACCTTGAGCAGGTCATGTACTATGGGTTTGTTTTCTCATATATCGACTGGCAACATATGCAATAAGAACTGTAAAAATTAAATGAGGTGACATATCTGAAAGCATTCTGAAACCAGAAAACAAGTCCTTCTATTTACTAGATAGAAACATCTGAGTTATAAATTACATATCATTTATCCCTACTCATCAAAGTAAGCTGAATCTATAAATAACACATTTTATCTTAGTTCTAAAAATTCTTGTTCAGGCGCAGTGGCTCACCCCTATAATCCCAGTACTTTGGGAGGCTGAGGTGGGTGGATCACTTAAGGTCAGGAGTTCGACAACAGCCTGGCCAACATGGTGAAACCCCGTCTCTACTAAAAATATAAAAATTAGCCAGGCGCAGTGGTGTACACCTGTAATCCCAGCTACTTGGGAGGCTGAGGCCAGAGAATCACTTAAAGGTGGAGGTTGCAGTGAGCTGAGATTGCGCCACTGCATTCCAGCCTGGGTGACAGAGCGAGACTCCGTATCAAATAAATAAGTATAAAAATAAGAATTTTTATAAATATTTCAATAGGAAATTAGAAATTCTCCCTAAATCAAACTTTTCATTAATTTTTAAGATTACTTTGCTCCCTAGCTAATCTGATTTAGAAGTTTATTACTCAGAAGAATATTCTCCAACTTTTCTGATCATAGGAATCATCTGAGCTCCTATTAGAGACCAGCAATTCTGAGGCCCCGGTCCAGACCCACTGAGTCAGAACTGCAGAGAGACCCAGAAACCTGCATGTGAAAGTTAGTGCCCTAGACGATGCTTAACAGGAGACAAGTTTGGGAAACACTAAATGGTGAATTTAAATGGTGATATCATAAGAGACTCTAATCTGACTTCATATTTACTCAGTTTTGGAATGAGCAAAAGAAAATATCAGAGGTCCATGGACCTTGTAAAATAATCATCGTTATTACTGTGTTCTTGCAATAAGGATTACCATTTTGTTAACAGCAAAAATACCATTAATGTTTAAAGAATTACCTGCAATATTCCAGAATGAGGCTTGTGTCCATATCTATATTCTCCACAAGAGCTTTAATGAGGTCTTTCTTGGTGAGAAAATGTTGCCTGAAAACTGGTTGAAAAGAAATCTAGAAATAAAAAGAACAAAACAAACCAAAAAAATCCTCTACACTGAAATGTATCAGAGTAAGGGCAACACGATGACTTGCCTTCTTAGTATCCTTTTTAAAAAGAAACATTTGTCTATAGCTCCTCCAACTTCACACTACCCAACCCAGCCATCATTCTGAGATTTTAGGTGTACTTGGGTCTGAAACTCCTTAGTCATCCTAACCATTGCCTCTTCATCTGAAAAGTTTGATTGTTAATGTCAACAGAACACCAGTTCCATTACTGCAGAAGAATTAAGCTTCAAAACATATAGCATTTCTGTACTGGTTACCTTCCTGATAAGTCAACTGTTTGCAAGTAAAATGTCTTATATTTTTGGTAAAGAAAACAGGGTTTTGGCTAATGCCTATAATCCCAGCACTGGAGGCGGAGGCAGGTGGATCACTTGAGGTCAGGAGTTCGAGACCAGCCTGGCCAACATGGAAACTCTGTCTCTACAAAAAATACAAAACAATTAGCTGGGTATGGTGGTGCATGCCTGTAGTCCCAGCTACTCAGGAGGCTAAGTTGGGAGGATCACTTGGGCCCTAGAGGTCGAGGCTGCAGTGAGCCATGATAATGCCACTGCACTCCAGCCTGGGTGACAGAGTGAGATTCTGTCTCAAAAAAAAGAAAAGAAAAAGAAAACTGGGTTTTGCTTGTCTGTTCTTTTTTTTTTTTTTTTTTTGAGACAGAGTCTCACTGTTGCCCAGGCTGGAGTGCAGTGGCACGATCTCGGCTCACTGCAACATCCGCCTCCTGGGTTCACGCCATTCTCCTGTCAGCCTCCCGAGTAGCTGGGATTACAGGCACCCGCCACTACGCCCAGCTAATTTTTTTTTTTTTGTATTTTTAGTAGAGACAGGGTTTCACCATGTTGGCCAGGATGGTCTCAATCTCCTGACCTCGTGATCTGCCTGCCTTGGCCTCCCAAAATGCTGGGATTACAGGCATGAGCCACCGCACCCGCCCTGCCTGTCCTTTCACAGTGTCAAAAATAAAGGCCAAGGCTGGGCGCGGTGGCTCACGCTTGTAATCCTAGCACTTTGGGAGGCCGAGGTGGGCGGATCACGAGGTCAAGAGATGGAGACCATCCTGGCCAACATGGTGAAACCCTGTCTCTACTAAAATACAAAAAATTAGATGGGCGTGGTGGTGCATGCCCGTAGTCCCAGCTACTCGGGAGGCTAAGGCAGGGGAATTACTTGAACCCGGGAGGTGGATGTTGCAGTGAGCTGAGATCACACCACTGCACTCCAGCCTGGCAAAAGAGCAAGACTCCGTCTCAAAAATAAAAATAAAAAAATAAAAAAATAAAGGCCATTTACTTTCCCCCTTCTGGGAGTTCTTAAAGCATGGTATAGCTGTATATACATTTTAATATTATCTTTAAATAACAGCAGCAGAAAACAAAAGTATGAGGCTAAAGGCTAGGCCCGAAATAGCATAATGTCAATTGATACTAGATATATACCTACAAATGAGAAAGTTAAGCAGCTGAAAATGTCAGGCCCCTTTTAATTTTCTTAAAAATACAGAAAAAAGGAAATGAGGCAAAAAGTTGCTTATTTCTTTGAAAGCACCTATGTGTGTACTTAATAAAATGTATGAGGCAGTACACATACACTGTCTTCCCAAAAGTAAAGGACAAGATCTTTGTTTTAAATTTTCCAAGTGGGTAATTATCAGAATTGATGACAGCAGTACAAAGAATACTCACACCAAGTTTACCAAGACGAATGCCCCACTGGGCATCAGTACTGAGTTCATGGAACTTAAGCCCCATTTCTATGTCCTGATAGAGACTTGCCAGCTCAGAGCCCACCAGAGATATTGCCTAAAAAATTAAAATAGAATTAAAGTTCAATCATAAGTAGAATATATTCTTAAAACACCTTTTAGATGAAACCCAACAACAAAAATCATAACTTTCTTTGTGATAACCATGTAGAATGTTACATATTATTTTGTACACAGTCGTTACTTCTTATGTAATATTTAGGTAATTCAGCTTTTCGTATAATGCTATACATTTAGCCTGGCTTTCCTTTATAATAAAAGGCCAAATTTTAGTTATCTTGCAAGAAAATCCCCATAAAAGGCAAATTTTAACACAATATCTAAGAGAAGTTTTCTATCTATTAAACTTATCCTACAAAAATAAACTGATTCATGGATCTAGGGTTTCAACTAAACCAAAATAAGATTTGAGGTTCTAAGGGTGTACACAGATTTTAAGAAATTAAAAAACCGTAATTCTTTGGGTTGAACAATGCTTATAATTTGCATATACAGGCAACAGTATGTCACCAGTCAAGCAGAAGTTGGTAGAAATCACAAGTTAGCTCAACATTTATTCTACTAAATCTTTACAACCAGGTGGCAAAGCCAACTTCATTTCTCCCCTCAAATCCTGAATACTTCAAGAATTGAAGATGTGCTTCGTTAGGGCATACCAAGATTTTGTCGTAATTCTGCCATGCTTTATCTATGAGCTTCCAGAGATTTTCAAACACATCTTTTTGAGGTAAGAGAGTGCAGTAACCCAACGCCAGGTCAAGATCTACCAAGCGACAATTAAATACCTATGGGAAGAAAGCAGCAAAAGAAGCAAATTCTTCACAATCAAAACAGAATTAACTTTGTTTACAAAGGGCAGAAATACAAATAGGAAGAATTTTAATTTATAATTTAAAAAACTTTTTAAAGAAAAAAACAGAATTAAGTGTCTTGAGGTTTATCACTAAATTGAATTATATACACTATGAAAGAACAAGTATTTCATGAAAAGTTATAGTAAAATAGTTCTAATATGTTTGCTTATGTTTAACGTCCTTTATCACTATCCAAAGAGTAAGGAAAGCAACTACAAGTTCTATAGGGCACTGAAATATTTAGGGGTAAAGAGCCATAAGGTATGTAACTTATTCCTAAATAGAAAAAATACATACAAAATATCAAATGATTTTATATATAAATAGAAAAAGAGAGAAAGAGAGAGCATGCCAGAAAATGATAAAGCAATAAAGGGTATACCAGAGATCTTTGTACTATTCTTTTTTTTTTTTTTTTTTTTTTTTTTGAGACGGAGTCTCGCTCTGTCGCCCAGGCTGGAGTGCAGTGGCCGGATCTCAGCTCACTGCAAGCTCCGCCTCCCGGGTTCACGCCATTCTCCGGCCTCATCCTCCCGAGTAGCTGGGACTATAGGCGCCCGCCGCCTCGCCCGGCTAGTTTTTTGTATTTCTTAGTAGAGACGGGGTTTCACCGTGTTCGCCAGGATGGTCTCGATCTCCTGACCTCGTGATCCACCCGTCTCGGCCTCCCAAAGTGCTGGGATTACAGGCTTGAGCCACCGCGCCCGGCTTTTATTCTCATTTCTACTCGGTTCCACACTTCCTTCTCCCAGAGGCAACCATTAAACTATTCTACCACCATTGCTTAGTCTGTCCTGTTCTTAAACTTTATATGTACAATCTTTTCTACCCATTCTTCTATTGATGGACATTTGGGTTGTTTCTAATTTTTTGGCTGTTATGAAGGCCACTGAGAACATTCTTATTCAAATCATTTAATGACTATGTATTCCTCAATTTTGTTGATGTAACTTGATTTATTCAACCAGTATCTATCTTACAGATGGCAATTTAGGATGTTTATATATTGCTATTTGTTTATATATACAAGATAGGTGTATGTTTAACTGTATAAGAAATTGTCAATTTTCCTAAGCAGTTGTCCAATTTTATACCATCACCAGGAGTATATGACACTTCCAGTTATTCTACATTCTTGACACCATTTAGTCTGGTNGCCTCCCAAAGTGCTGGGATTACAGGCTTGAGCCACCGCGCCCGGCCTTTGTACTATTCTTAAGATTTTCCTGAAACTTTGAAATTATCTCCAAACAAAAAATTTTGGGCCAGGTGCGGTGGTTCATGCCTGTAATCCCAGCACTTTGGGAGGCCGAGGCGGGTGGATCACGAGGTCAGGAGATCGAGACCATCTTGGTCAACACGGTGAAACCCCGTCTCTACTAAAAATACAAAAAATTAGCCAGGCATGGTGGCAGGCGCCCGTACTAGGGAGGCTGAGGCAGGAGAACGGCATGAACCCAGGAGGCGTAGCTTGCAGTGAGCCAAGATCGTGCCACTTCATTCCAGCCTGGACAAGAGTGCGAGATTCTATTTCAAAAAAAAAAAATTGGGGGACCTGGGCACAATATCATGCCTGTACTTCCAGCATTTCAGGAGACCAAGGTGGAAGGATTGTTTGAGGCCAAGAGTCCAAGACCAGTCTGGGCAACACAGTGAGACCTCTCTCTACAAAAACTTCAAAAATTAGCCAGGCATGGGGGCGCACCAGCAGCCCCAGATACACAGGAGGCTGAGCAGCAGGAGGGCTGCTTGAGCTCATGAGTTCAAGGCTGCAGTAAGCTATGATGGTGCCTCTGCACTGCAGCCTAGACAGAGTGAGACCCTGTCTCCAAAAAAATACCAAAATTTTTTTAAAGAAGTAATCTGACAAATGAAAATTAAATGCCTGATGCAACTATATTTTCATCAAGTCTATTCGAATCTTTTAAAAAATAAAGGGTAATGGAAAATTAGGATTTCTGGAATAGAAGTAAGTAAAAGGATCATTGCAATGCTTTAATCTGTAATATAAATAACTACAGAGTGGGGCACAGTTGCTCATGCCTGTAATCTCAGTAACTCGGGAGCCTGAGGCAGGAGGATCGCTTGGGCCCAGAAGTTCAAGGCTGCAGCAAGCTATGATCATACTACTGCACTCCAGCCTGGGTGACAGAGAAAAACCTCATCTCTAAAAAATAAATAAATATAAATATAAGTAACTAAAATCAGGAGATGACAGTGGACAAGACGGACTACTATTTCATAAAAGCTCCATAGCATGTCAATTACCATAATAAAAATACAACTGATTAGCTATAATATAGTTTCTTGAAGTTTTTGAATAGTAAAACACTACTGTACTGAATCATAAACTATTGAGTCATATGCAGTTAACCAAGGTAAAAGGCAAAAAAACCCAAAATTTTTACCAAGAACAAATACTTACTTTGTGCAGTAGTGTTGTAGCATTTTCCCTGATAAATATAACAGCTTTTTCTTTCAATTCCATAACAACATGCCTTGATTTAACTAATGCAGTCTCTCCAAATAACTTTCAGAAAAGAACAAAAAAATATTTAGGTCTAGTTCTAGGTATCATTCTGAAAATTTTTTCAAATATTAAGGAACTTTGAAAATTCATCATTATATCCAAAAAGTATCAGAATTTAACCTACAGTGATAGAAAGTTGTGTCTGGGGGTGGGGGATTGACTGGGAGGGAGCAAAGAGGAAGCATTAAAAATACCCTAAGTCGCGGCCGGGCGCGGTGGCTCAAGCCTGTAATCCCAGCACTTTGGGAGGCCGAGACAGGCGGATCACGAGGTCAGGAGATCGAGACCATCCTGGCTAACACGGTGAAACCCCGTCTCTACTAAAAAATACAAAAAACTAGCCGGGCGAGGCGGCGGGCACCTGTAGTCCCAGCTACTCGGGAGGCTGAGGCAGGAGAATGGCGTGAATCCGGGAGGCGGAGCTTGCAGTGAGCTGAGATCCGGCCACTGCACTCCAGCCTGGGCGACAGAGTGAGACTCCGTCTCAAAAAAAAAAAAAAAAAAAAAAAAAAAAAAAAAAAAC